>NW_017300074.1:389953-485278 GCF_001594075.2 Trachymyrmex cornetzi | reverse complement strand
GTTAATTTTGTGTAGGTTGGCTTTGTTATAGGTATATTGTTCCGCTAACTTAATCTTCTTTTAGCGAAACATCATTTTTTAAATAAACCGACAGAGCAACAAATTTTTTTCTTTGGCAACTTTTTAGCAACAAATGAGCAACAAAGAAAAATGTTAGTTAAAATCGATTCCGCTCATTTTGTTCCGCTAACTTATAAGACGTAATTATAGTTGAATTAACAAGATATGTTTGGTTAAGCAAATTTTGATGAAAGTAAACAGAATGTCTAATTATTATTATTGAATATTTTGATTATGCAACCAAAACATTTAGGTATGATATTAGTTATAAGAATTTATATAGTTAGTACGTATGTAGTAATAATATCCAAGTATTTCGTTATTATAATCATATAAAGCTGGATTAATGTGGACGTATATGGTTAAATTAAAGGAGTTTTCGGTAGAACTAAATTTAATATAAACATAATTTCTGATTATCATAATTAAATAATCATGATTTAATAATATTTTAACCAAATTTTGTGTTGCTTTTATCAGAATTCATACAACGAAATGTACTTGGTTACCGTAACCAACGTAACGAAAATATATGCAGCCTGTGTGGTTATTTCAAAATTGTGGATCGTTTATATTTCACTAAGCAGGTTATTTAGATATATGTCTTTTAGATTAATTTAACCGATTTTTTTAACGCATGCCTCATTTATTAACGCTAGAAAGAATAGAAGACTAAAAAATCGAGCTTATCAATTATTTACTTTCTTCTTCTGCGGTCGGTTCGGTTAGTTTTATACAAATTTAAACTCTGACTCATCATGAATGTATTTGATCAACCGGTGCCACGAAAGACATAGTAGCATATCCAATGGGTATATATCATCTCGTAAATATGCAGGATTATGCGAGTCAACGGAATGTGATGTCATCAATGTGATATGACGCTAAGATTTCTACGAAAGCTTTACGCATTCTGCATTCATCTTATCACGCACATCATAATTATAATTTTCTTGTTAAAACTGTAAAATTTAATTTTTAACTCTCCGCTGACAACGTAGAACTTTGAACGTACAGTCAATTTTTTTATTGTCAATATTATACTGATAGATAAATTTAAACTCGTTTATTAAAAATAATTAAATACCGACTTCTGCGATAATAAAAACTCTTTAAAACTTCCACAAGTATGTAAGAATTTTTTCAGATTTTTATACAGTCTGGATATTAAAATTTAAACTAAAGTTCAAAGATCCAGGTTGCTGGGTCGGAAGGTACAAAATTATACATTGTCGACGAAGAATTAAAAATGAAATGAAATTTTTAAAAATGAAGTGAAATTTTTAGTGTGCATATTAAAATTTGGCAGATGGTCCGGACGAAAGACGGGAGAAGAGACGAGAGTCTCCGCAGAGAGGACGAGGGATTTTGTCGGATAAGAGGAGATCGGGGTTGCTGTCGCTCAGTGAGTGATAATAAATTGATTTCAATCCACGGGGGCTATATGAATCAAGGCCCGGCAAATACGCACGTGCGCGCATTGATGCACGGGAGTTCACGCTGCGGTTGCCGCAACCGCCACGAGCACTCAGTCGGGGTGCACAATCGTCGTTATTAATTTACATATTAATAGCCTGCAAACTCCATTACGCCTTACTCGCAGAAACTCCGTTCTCCACTACCGAGCGTTGGCCCCGCCGCGCGTTGAACATGAGAATTTTATTCGAATGGCGATCATGAGGGAAGAGATGATCGCGCAATCGGATGTAATTAGCGGCAAAAAGCAGTGAAGGATAAATAGGGCCTTGGGAAGACTTTAACCTCATGATATAATAGGTTTATGAGGCGCACGTAATGATAAAGAAACAGAATTAGGAGAAACAGGATTAGCAAGAGAAATACAAGAAACATTACATGAGTATATATTTATCTTATTTTTTCCAACGTAAATATCGCGTTTTATGGTGGCTGTTTTTATGATATATGTCTGTCATCCGCTCGCTAATAAGAGAAGCCGATTGAGAGGGAAGAGCCATCTTACCGGCTCTCTCTTTCTCTTGTCCTCTCGGATGTAGATGTGAATGGCGCTTGTGCAATCGCATCGATAGAGAAGGTGCAATGCCTCCAGGCATAAATAGAGGCGTGCGCCTGGGAGTCGTATCGCAATCGTAATATAGCACGGGCAAATTTATATTGCGTGTCGCGGCGGGTAATTATAAAAACCATCGTTACACCAACCGGACGGTCAAAGTGACGCGATATATTACGTTCCTATTACAATGTAACATTGCCGATCTTAAAATATATGCGCTCTCCTTCGCGTCGAATCGCGGATATGCATGTTTGTTTGATCACGATCCTGGTTACCAATTGATTTATGCACGCTGCTTCGGTTTCATAATTGCGGCAGATCGCTGTTACATGTGTAGGCAACTTGATTGCCGCGAACACGTCCGCGTACATCCCGTATAACGTATTAGATAGGTGGATAAGCGCGCTGCGGTTTTGCACAAACATTTGCGTATGACGCACGCACGCGCGATGAAAGGTACGTCGATAATTACCGTGGCATCTCCGACATACGTGAAATATTACTGTGTTATTAACGTTGATCGAACACCGCCACCAGGAAAGGACCACCGGCGTGGTTTCAATAACGATTAATAACTATTTCAGAACAGCGCGCATCCGGCGGGCTGTTAAAATTAATTGAGGTTAGCAGACGAAAATGTAGAACGGTATTATACGTGCATTTGCATAAACCGATTACGGGGAATCGCAATCGCAATCGCGATCGCTTACAAACTACTCTTTTAATACGCTTCACCGCCCGCACATTTTTTTTCCATCGATAAAGATGTCGTAGGAAGAGAAACGTCGTTGACAGTCATTGAGATGCACTCGACATTCTGAAGCGTACTTACTCTTTCCGTTTTTGTTGTACTGCTGCATGTTGCTTCTGGTCTCTTTGACGCCCTCGCGAGTGCCGAGTGACTGCCACTTGTGAACGCTGTGAGCAGACATTGGCGGGTAATCGTTTTTCGCTTGGTACCCGTTATATTGAGCTCCAGTACCACTGTCGTAGGCCCTCGGGTCTTTGTATTCGTAATGATGGCTGAGCGACGGCTTCGGCGTCGTCGTAGTTGTTGTAGTAGTCGACGTGGTGAAGGTATCGGTTTCATCCTCTTCGCCATTGTCGTCATCGGTGTAATCCTGCGCATGTAATAGTTCAGCGTGATTTAGGGAACTAAGAGCCAGTTGTTCCATCTTCAGATAAACTATATGGTAATTTACCTATTGGATAAATAAAAGAGTAAGAGAGTGAGGGCATAAGAGAATAAGAGAGTAAGACAATGAGCTGAACTTACAAAGATGGAACAACCCAGCCTAAATAGTATGAATTAGTTACAATATACATAAATACATAACTGTAAATATAAGAAATAAATTATAGATGAACATAATAAAAATATGACACTTAAATTTAACCATGTTAATTAAAGGAATTCTCATCAAGGTATAGGTTTAGATTATTATAAGGAAATAATGATTTTGCTGAAGTGTTTAAAACTTTAAATAAATAAAAATCTGAAAATAATTTTATTGGTTTATTAATTATTATGTAGAACGCTCAAACTAGCTAGAATATCAAAATTTCTTGCAACATTATTCATCATAATTTCTTACTTAATTACTTTGACGATCTAACGAAATTATTTTCAGATCTATATCTAGCTAAATTTTTAGATATATTTCAGTCACAATCTTTCTATACTTTCGTACTTGTTTCATTTTGTGATGATCGAAGAAGAAAGTGAAATACTACGAGATCGATATGAATATAATGAGAAAAAATAATAAGACAAAAGGGAGGCATCGACAATATAAAAATTCTTATATAAATATTCATCAGAGAGATAATTTTGCTTTTGCTCGTGGGTGGTCAACACGCCTTCATGAATCTTCGACAGATTTTTTCTCGGAGATAAGTTTTATAGGCAAATTTGCATCTCTCCGTGCACCTTCTCCCGCCTCATCTTGGCCGATCCGCGAACTCAAAGAGAACGGAAACCTACTTAATCGCCGTCTGCAACATCTGGAGTCTTTGATGTCGCGCCGTGTAGCAGAAACAATCCTCGCGAACGCGTGCCCTGAATCTAGGAAGTATTTTATTTAGCAGAGCTTTCGATTCCACACGCGTCTTCCGTTTTATCGGTGGATCGCTCGAGCGTCCCAGAAATTTGGACGTGGACACGTCACGTCGTTGACGAAATGAAATTGAAAACTTAGAAAATAAAAATAGAATTCAGTTTATTTAAGCGCTATATGATATTTAAGAAATTATGAGCAATACATTATTAAAAATAAAATATTAATTTTAATTTAAAAACGTATAATGGCTTTATGAGATAAGCAAAAATGATAAAATTAACATTTTTTGTATAAAAATGTTAATTTTAACACGTTTGCATGTTTCAGAAAATCCTATACATTTTTAAGGTAAAATTAACATTTTATTTTTAACAGTGTATTTGTAAAATATCTTTTCTTAACTTAATTATTTTAGATTTATTATTTTTTCTTTTTTAAGAGAGAAATGTTTCATTCATATTTCTAATCGCTAAAGGTTTCAATTCCTATTATAGTAAGAAACTATGCGAAGCGAGATGAGAATTTAACGCGAATGAATTAATCCGTCTCTTGAATGAATAGCGTGTACAAAGCAGCCTATTACTCGATAACTGATGAATTGAACGTTACGCAAACATTTATCGTGTTTATCATGTTTCAATCGCGATTGAGCCGTTTCTATCGATTGAGATGTCGACTTCTATAAAGGGATTTATTTCGCTAATGGAGAACACACACACAGTTTCTGCGATTGTCGAAGGCGCCTTGTACCGTACTTGAGTTACTGAACCTGCAGCGGACAGTAAATTCAAGATTTTACAAACGCTTCTTTGTTCCTAGCAACCTAACCTTCACGGGTTGCGCAACATATGGCTCTTACAATGAAAGATCATCCATTTTAAAATTTTCCTTAGAGATAAATAATCCACATAGTCACTCGTGACGATTGAACCCGAACTCAATACTTTGGAAATATATTTACACATATTGCACGATAGATTCACATACACGTGTATTGTGAATAACAGATCAATAAATAAAAAGAAAAAGAAGAAAAAGCAAGAAGATACATTTTAAGAAAAAGAAAATAAAAATTAGATTCATATGTATCTGACAGATGGAGTAGGATAGCAAAACCCATTTTTTATTTATGTCTTTTACTTTAAAAAAAAGTTCGGAAATTGTGGTGTATCTACCATTGAAAATTTTTTAATGTGCAAAATAATATACATAAATAGCGTGAATAATTTTATTATGACGTACTGCAATCGTATGTGATATTGTTATTGAATAATTTTTATAAAATCTTTAAGCTGCCAGGAAAATTTGTTTAATTTTAAGAAAAATAAAAATAAGAATTAGATCTATTCACACATATATATATATATATCTTTTTTTATAAAAAGAGTAGAATATTAGAAACAAACTCATTTTTTGTTTATAATCTATCTTTTAGGCTGAGTTATTTCATCTTTCGATAAACTTCAGCTCACTGTCTTACTCTCTTACTGTCTTATGCTCTTGCTCTTTTATTCTTTTGTCCCAAAGTAAATTATCACATATGTAGTTTATCCAAAGATAGAACAACCGGCCCTTAGTTAAAAAAAAGTTTCGAAATTTTTGTTGCATTTCTATGCCATTGGAAATATACTAAAGAAAATTAACATATAAAACGGTACATACGGATATATATATATATATATATATAACGTGGATATTTTTATTATGACGTACCATAATTGTATTTGGTATCGTTAATGATTAATTTGTAAACAAATCTTGAGGATGTCAATATTATAATATAATTATATATCATTATTGACTAATTTCTAAAAAAAACTTCGGGATATCATGAAGATTTATCACTATACATATTCCAATTGAATGTCTTTGTTAACTTAAAATGGTAAAAGTGGAATATGAAATTATACTAAAGGAAAAATTTATTCTACTTGGTTATTCAAAAAGCAATCGTGCAGCCGGGCGATGGCGGCTTATTTCAACTTGGGTTTTACGAGACATCAGAATAGAAACTGCGTGGGGACTCGAAGATTTACCATAAAAGATCTGCCAGACGCTTTGATCTCGGCTCGCAGAAAGCGGATTAGACCGTCGATAAATTTAAATATATCAGGTTTATCCCGATGTGTGTGCCACGCTATCGTTAACGATCCCGAAGGAATCAGGGTCGGCGAAAGGTCAGCCGGTTCTCAGTTTAAAAATGAGCTCGCGATTCTTCTGAATTTCGCTTTTAGATATGACTCTGGTGCTATCTGCGAAAATCGAGTCTTCAATTTCTAAATCTCTTATCAGATTATTATATTGTTTACTCTGTAGATTTTTGTTTTTAAATAGTGTTTTAGTCTTATCTGAAAATCCTATAACAGAATCTGGACACGAGCGATTTTGTCAAAATCTTTATCTAGAGAGAAAGATATATATATATTATATATCTTTCTCTCTAGATAAAGATTTTGACAAAATCGCTCGTGTCCAGATTCAGAAATTAAATAGCACGTACCTATATAGGAAGACTATATAGGTACGTGCTATTTAATTTCTTATCATACCATCTTACTTTATAACCTTAATTAAGGTTATAGAGTGAGATAGAATATATTCTTCTCTTTCTACTTTTCTTTTTATAGAATTTTGACAAAATTACTCGTGTCTCTGTTGTAGAATCCCTAGTCTTATCTATGTCTCGATACATTTATTTATTTAATAGTTACTTAATACAAATTTTATGCGTCTGAAATTATCTGTGATTATCAAAGTTGCAGATGTATCTGAAGGCATTAATTTTTATATAAGTGGAGGATCACCCAATTGGATCACCCAATTGCGATTACTCATTACGACCATTACTCTGCGTTGAAGTGTACGGATCGTATTCACGGCGTGATAAAGATAACCTTGGGCAGGATGTTAGAGGGATACACGTCCGGAACATGCACGATCGTCCTCGATAATTCTCGGAATTGAGTGTCCGGGCTTTACGAGCGACAGGTCAAAGGTCGCCAGCATCTCTGATCGTCGCCGAGAATTCGTCTGTCCGCGTCCACGAGTAACCAGATTGCGAAAATTCCGCGATAAAAGCCTCCGAGGTCGTCGACATCGTTGTTTATTCTATTTTCAAGCGTATACTCAAGGATTTCGTTGGTAACACGCTCGTGAACTGATAACCGATGGCTCGGCTATTGTAAACTAGACCACTTTTGCGATAGCGTAGGGAAATTTTTCTCGTTTCACCACGCCGGCGAGTAATCGCTCTACTTACGCGACGAATAATTGAATTTTACATACATATCTGTCCCATATATTGGGTCATTTCTGCGAATTACTTGATAACGCATAATGACGCAACCTTTTCAGAATCGAGTATTTATTAACATTTTGTTCTTCAGCGCAATATTAAATAATCTCACGATTTTCGTTTATTTTGTAATTCCATTACGTTGTATGTATTTGCATATAGTGTGTTTGCATATAATGCGTTATAAGTAAAACACTATTCTTTTCAAGATAAAATTCTTTACGTCGCAGAACTACGTCTGAACACTCGTTACATTATCGTACGTTGTCGCTCTTATTGCAATAAAAATATGATGAGATTCGACGCTGTTTACGCGGATGGAATGATATTCCGGACTGAAAAGCTCGTCGAAAAGATTGAATGAGTCTTCAACACATACGTTATTTGGAGGTCGTTACACTGATGATGTTTTCGACATCCTACGTAACTTTACGAGGCTACTCGCGATTGAATATGTATATAAGCTGGTATGCAATATGGATTTTCACTCGGTCGTATTTTATATTCCGGTTTATGTACGCATAGAAGAGAAAAATACAGCGGCATAAATCATTGGAAATTTATTAGAATTTAAATGAAACTTCTATCAGCACGCCATTCCTTTTATGTTTTTGCATAGACGATATTGCAAGATGGAGAGATATCTGTCAAAGGTGTCTGCAACGTAAAAAAAATCTCAAATTGAGCTTTAATTAGAAACAGCTAAATGTGTCAAGAGAAATTCAGATGTAACTCGCTTTACGTTTGTACCACGAAGTACTCGTAAACCCACGCAACTCGTGTTTTGCTTTTACCGCACTGCACATTACGTTATTACGTGTTAATTATTCCAATGTTGTGCACACGGCGATGGTGATCAGGTAGCACGAAGTGTCTGCTACAATATTTGCGTGGCCGCGTGCTGGAGAGCGGATTTACCGAGTCGACGAGTAAACGCTGGCAATAAAAAAAAACCGATCATACGGAGCGCTAGTAATTTCCAATCAGTCCGTACGACGAATGCAGTTACAAATTAGATCGTGCAAGGAATGGCTGGAAGTGTAAAAGCTGAGGTTACCAGCGGAGGAGGAATGAGAAGGCGGTTTGGGCGCCCATGAAAAATGCAGCTCACGGCAACGCGCCGGGCATTTAAGAAATATTAGTGCAAATTCGGGGCACCTCCTGTTATTAAATATTGGGCTCGCTCCATCGTATGCAGCTTTTATGAGACCACCCAAAATTTATATGGGACCTACACTGAGAGAAAAGTGTTTAGTATTTGTGACTGTAATTGTATGGTCAAATAATTATGATTAGGAGATTACATTTTTATTACTGTTATGATGTTAGTAATGATAATCATACAAATTATACTATAAATTATGATAATTTCAAATATTAAAATAGTAAAATATCAAAATATATAATATAAATGGTAAATAAAATAGACATTATTATTCAGTAAATGCAATTGTTAATTATTATAATTAATATAACTATTTTAATTAAATTCACTTGCTATGTGGTAATAATAGCTAAAAAATGTATATAACAAATTATAGATTTTCAAGATGACTATTGTTAATAGCAACATACATTTGCATGGTTTAAACAACTACAAATATGTTATATATAATTGTTCTAAAAATGATTATAAATTATAGTTAAATTATGGTAAGTGCATTTTTTTCTCTCGGTGTAGTCCAACAGAACGAGTGCATTTCCTATTGCAAGAATTTCCTTTATGGAAATGTAGTTCAGAGAGGATTGCTTCGTTTCATATGTCGAGTTTGCATAACTCGTGCTTCGCTATTCAGTTTAAATCGATTTGCATTATGATTTCTACGGATTTCTGCGAGGAAAAGTACTTGCAAAGGTTATAGTTAGGAACGTAATACATATATTCATTTGAACATATTTGTATAAAAATATAATAGTACATTATATTTTTATAACAACATAAAATTTTTATATTTTATAATATATATAATATTTTTTATAACGTTACGGTATTTTTTTATCGTAAATTCTATAAAATAGTCATAACCACGCGTGACTTCTTAATGAAGCAATTATTATGATAATACAGTTTTATAAAAAAATGAATATTATTACTCATATAATACAGTCGCTTGACCCAGTTTTTTTAAATAGAATCTTGCGGTTTACGATAATTACGTAGCCTCGAAACCCAATGGAAGAAGTTTTGAATGTTTTTTCTTTCTGTACTTCTCTTCAAGGGTGAAACGTGCCTGGGGCGTGTATCCGATTGAATTAATATTCGTGCATCAGATAGAACGCGTCGGAAGACAATGGAGCAAGACCCAAGGCAAATCGATCACGTTTCAGATAACTGATCTCCGTGCTAAATAAATAAATTAATAAAACACATTGATACGGCCACCCATTGAGCTAAAAGCAGTTACATAGATATATTGAGTACGATTTTAAAACCAAGAGATATTTTGTTTCATTCGTATTGATAAAGCGTTCAATTTCGTCCGTTTATTAGAGTCATAACTCAGAGCGACGAGACAATGATCCTTAACTGTGACAAATTATATTCGTTTATCGATATTTATATAATATAAAATAATGATGATCAATTTTAAAATAGCTAAAAATTTTTAATAATTATAACTTGTGCTTTTTTTATATCTGTTCAACTAGAACATTTGGACGTTAGAGTTTTCACGAGAGATATCACAATTTAGATATTTTATATCCTGAATCTATAAACTATTATCAGATTAATTATTCTTGCTGTTTCTATGTGACTATTCTTGAACGTGGCATGATATCCGACACGATGAAAATGCAGAATAAACTGCGGTAAGGGGAGGGAATGATAGGTTGATGTTGTGTGTTTGCCATACGAAATGCAGCCACGTTCCGAGAAAGGAATCGAGTCGCTGCCAGGCTGTCTACTACCATGAGTCGGTGGCATTAGACGTGGAAGGCCATAGACGAATCATGATTCCCATCGTAATGGGTTAACGCTATTTCCGAGAACGACTATACACCCACTCGGTTCAATTGACTTGAATGCCGATTACTTGAAATAGTGGGAGCGCTGATCTATCGTATCTATTTTATTTATAGAATCATATTGTCAAAGATAATATTAAAACAATACTATCTTTGACAATGTAATATTATAAATTAGTTTTACATTGAAGCAATAAGGTATGTGTTAATAGATTTCCAAGTTGCAAGATCGTAAATATCTCTGATAACAGGTTAGTCGAATAGATTTGTTACTTAACATAGTTACGTTAAAAATAAATTGAATAATGTGACATGTCTTACAATATATATATAGTATCTAATATTATAAGTAGTCACTTCTCTATAACCCACATGATTACGATTTCATATACTTATTTCTGCGTATTCGATAAAAAGAGAAATGAAAAAACAAACGAAATCAATAATATCTGCAATTAATATTTTACCTTTCACGTATGACATATTAATTGCCTATATATTTATTGCTATCGGGTTATAGAAGTCATATTGGTTAAAAGTCCGTTCAAGCAATAATTTCTTGGCCTTTTCGAATCGAACGATTTATTAGCGTTCTGACCGCTTTCTCTATCAAACGATATTTACGCCGTTTACGTTGAAATGCAGCTTTATTTGTATTAGATATGAATTCAATTTGACGATATTTGATTGACGATCAAAGTCAAAGTTCTAGTTTGGCCGTAATATCATCAATATTGCCTCGCCGTTAGAAACTTTAAGGGTATTTTTATCGAGGTGGGTACCGAAAATAAAGTTCTTTCTATCCCAGAAATTGGCAACGATCCAAAGGGGATTCTTAAGATGAAAGTACTCGAAAGAGTGCCTGTCCGTCTCGTACGAGACGTCGACGTGTTTCGCGGTCGAAACATTGTAAAATGAAGTTCTGGCTGAAGCGTTTTATAAATAACGTCGCCATCATACCTATGTCGTCGTGAAGCTCACCCTGAAGATTTCTCATATTTAAATTGATCCTTTCGCGATAAAATCGCTATTATGCAATATATTTTGTATGATATTGCATAAGTTAATTTCCAAAACCTAGATTTCAATTGCGAATGATAATTTATTATCGTTATACGTTGTAACTTTACTGAAAATGTCATCTTTAAACTGATAAAGCGCAGTGTGCCAGTAACGGCGCTTGAAATAAACTCCAGGCTGAAATCGCCTAAGCGTCGATGGTGGCAGAAGATAATTAGTCGATACTCGTATAGCTTGACTTCTTTGACCATTGACTCTGTCGAAGCATCCATTATTCGTCTGACCATCGTCGCATGTGTTAAAATATAAATCTAGGAGCTCGTTGTCTACTTAAGCTCCAATTCGCATGACATGTGTAGACCCGATCATCATGTGAAAGCAGTCTAACCTTGCACACGACGCGTGACGAGAATAGAAATTTGGCCTGGTGAGAACGACGTAATTATGAAAGAACTTCTCTGTGCTGATGCATTAATACTACGTCCTTGTTTCTTCTCAAATTATAAATTAATTTGTCTCTCTAATGCAACAACCCATTTCTACCAATGTAGTTTAATTTTAATCTCGGTTTAACTATAACTCTTCATCTTTTTTCTAATTCTAAAAATTAGAGAAAGATGAAGAGTTAGTTGAATCGAGATTAACTCTTCGCCTGTTGGTCTTTTAAGAAACAGTCAAAATTTCAACAGTCAAAGTTCCCTCTGTATAAAAAAAAACAAAATATAGAGATATCTGACTTCCAAAACGTTTAAGATATAAAGTAGAGATGTAAAATAATAAAAAAAAATTTTTCTGATTTTTTTCACATCTGATTTAGTGTAGGAGAAATTTGATACTGGCGTAAAAAAAAGACCCACGGTGTAGACGACGTTAGTGAAAAACAGCGATGCAGACGAAGAGTTAAAGTTAATCTACATTGGTAGAAACGGGCATAAGTCTAGTGACACAGATCCATTTCATCCGGAAGATCCATCAGATTTATAACAAGCTTCCCGTTAATATCGCGCGATAACGTCATGAGTCATATTCCTGTTTACAATCCCATGATGTGATCTCGAAATTTGTGGACATTGTGGCCTCTAACTTTGAATCGTAATCACTGTGAATCACTTACGAGATTATAAGTGACTCGCGTCTGGTAATTCGCATAACTCAGAGCTAACAGAAGAAGCTAATGTTATTAAATACTTATATCAAACTTGACATTTTTGTTAGGAAAAAGACAAAGATATAGAGCATAAACTACGCTATCCATATATCTAAATAGTATATCAAATGTGGTTGACAAAAATGAAAGCGAAAGCGCGAAGGTTTCTCCAATTTCCCTCTCTTTCTAAGATGTTGTGATTGATTGAATAGAAAGAGATAGAGACTGACCTACTCTTCGCATTTTATCTCTATTGTTTTTGTAAACCAATTTTACATACGAATGGAGCAGTTCATGCTGTATGTCATTGGAAAAAAGTAACTCTGTCAATTTCACTTAATCTGATAGAAGGTCTATATTTGGTATAAAAATAGATATTAAATAAAATATTCAATAAAAGAAATTTCTTCAATATGATGAACGAGAGTGCACATATTGGACAAAGTGAAAAAGGATAAACGACGAAACGTGATATTCCAAAGGCTGCGGTCGGATGCGCTTGTCATTCGGATCTCTTTTACGTTTCGAATAACATGTCACTGACTGCAAGCACATACGACATGCCCGTCACATGCAGCTTCGGTTGACTATCGGAGAAAGGCGTGCTTCGTTACCGATTTTATGAGGCGTTTACTGATTATTTAGAGCCCCTTTGGATTTTTGAACAGTGGGGCGTTTTGTTGAGAAAATCCGCAGACGCCCATATCATTTGTGTGAGTTCGTAACATATATCTGCGATCGATTACAACACCGTTGTTCTTTCGTATATACAGCACAAACATTTTAGAACCGCTGAATCAACACGACCAGATTCTTTCTGAGTTATCCCCGACTGCTCGCCTTTTCATGGGTGGTCCTCCATGCCAGACAACAGAATAACTTACGAGTGAAACCGAGCTACTTTCGATGATTCATTCATTCAATGATTCTCGACGCTCGGCTGTCTCCAGTGACGTTTTAGTGGTTAATCGATTTACAACGAACAAAATGATTTCAGTGTCAATAGAATTAACAAGGATGTAACTCGAAAGCTACACGAATGGTGAGTGCATCGTAGATTCGGTGACTTGACCGGACTACAACTGAAGCGTTCGAAATTATTCAAAAGCTCGGCTGCAACTTTTAGAAACCTTTGAGAAACGACGGTCCCTCGAGCTATTCGAAACTCGTGCGACAGGTCTTAGGTCGTACACCCTGAGGAGACATTTCGTATGCGACGATGTCTCCGGTCGACATTCCCCGACCGGCGAAGTGCGCTCATAGATCTTCTGTCCGATCCGAAACTCTGAGCAATTTTTTTTCTTTTATTTAAATGTTAATGGTCTCTTATTCACGTTCTTCTTAACGCATGGCAATTTGTAGTAATGTGGATGTTCCATATTTTTAGCTTTGCACTTACGAAATGTATCATACGTTCTTCATACGTAGAGACCTTTGCATATTTAAAATAATACTTTAATAATACTTAGTAACATCGAGCAAGCATCTACGGCGAGTATCGAGGGAACAGAGTTCCGCGTTTTATTTGTGCCAGCGTTGGATTAACATGAATCAAGTGGCATGGCCTTTGACATCGCGCGTCCGCGCCAGTATCCAATGAGATCATCCAGAAGTTCCTTAACGCGAGTTGTTGGCCGCTAAATAGGGAGAAGGTGCAACGCTTATGTATGACATCACCTCGTATTCACGCCTAAGAGAACGCAGCAACGTACAACGTTAGACACTCCTTAGAAAGTCTTTAGGGTAAACAAACGCCGTGAAATTTATTTATTCGCATTTGCTCGACCACTGATGGAAACGATAAATCTCTCGTACCCTTGTTGCGAGCGTCGTACCGATGTAGCCGAGGAGAGATTGCGAAAGATTAACAATCTAGTTAAGCGAATTTGAAAATAATATTTCTATCGTGGAACGTTTATATAAAGTCATTCATCAAATCATAAGGAGATCATTTATCATTTCTCTTAATCGGTTTATTTTTACTGCTGATCAAATGTGGATGTTTTTAAAGCTACTTTTAGTTGGCAGTCAGTTAGTGTATATTATTAGATATTTCTAATGATTATTTAAATTATTCTGAAACGCGATCTTAAAGTTATCGAAATATTATTCGCTAAACATACAATCTTTCTATTGAGCAGATACGTAAGCTATTAAGTATTATAAGTATTAAGTACTAGTCAGTATGTGCCTGTAAGTATATTAGTCTTTTGCACGTGAATGTAATAAATTCCGTGTCATATTAAGTAGGATAACAATTGAAATGATCCGGCAACTGCTTTATCAAACGGATTTAAGTCGCTACCACCACAACAAGTGAACCGTGCAATGTATCGATGACTTGACATTACCTACTGACACGTCGTAAGCGATAACAATGGCGTGGATTGGTTATTCGTTCGTGTAAACTTAATTAATCGCCCTCATTTGCGGGCATGCAAGTAGTTCATAGTCATTGTACAGATTTCTTTACAATGAAAGTAAGAAATCTGTACAATGCTTATTTCAAAAGTCGTAAAAGATTAGAAGAAGTCTTACGAAATCTATTTGTCTCGTGAGATAAATAGATGGAAAAAACAGGTTTGCTGAAGTATAAAAGTTTAACTAGATACAGAAAGTAATTTTAAACCATCAAAATGTAGGACACTCAAACTGGTAACTCAAATATTAAAAATATAATTAATAAAAAAGTGGTTTTTTAATAATAATAAAATTTAATAACAAAGGAGCCAAACCACTGCATAGGCTGTTTTTTTTTGTGATATTTAATATATTACAAAGATTCAGATTTAATTTAGACGTTTCGGCCAATATCTGGCCATCTTCAGTAAAAATATAAATAATCCCGCATTAGTTACATAAATTTAAACAATAAAATTCGCAGTTATGCATTTTAATTAAAAAATCACGCTCTCTTTCATCTTGTACGTGAAACCATAATACGTGATGAAGCGATGAAATGTTTCGAATTGTGGGAATTTTATTGTTTAAATTGTAACTAACGCGGGATTATTTATATTTTTACTGAAGATGGCCAGATGTTGGCCGAACCGTCTAAATTAAATCTGAATCTTTGTAATATATTAAACATCACAAAAAACAACCTGTGCAGTGATTTTATGCTCCTTTGTCTTTAAATTTTGAAATATTAAAATTTTTTGCAGCATTATTCATCGTGCTTGAGTTTCCTATCCCATAGTTATTTTGATAGTTTAAAAACTGTTTTCAGATCCGTTCTCTATTTAAAATTTTAAATACTTCAGCAAAATCGTTCTTTCCGTGTTGAATTCTCGTTTGCATATTACGAAAAAGAATCTCCGTTGAAGTTATAAGGTGAATAAACTTATTCTCGCGAATCTGTCATTCATGAATACTTGTGGGTGTACGTAATGCTAGAACGGTGATGTTACGGAACTGCATTCGGTCAGCTTTAGGCGTGGTTCATCCCACACACACGAGGGGGTATCAAACCGCGTACGCTAACGACTCGCCTTGGGCATGATCGTTTCATCTTCCAGGTAAAATCCACCCTTTCGGTAGATCCGTTACCTGCCACGCTAATTGGTTGATAATGGGTGCAACGGGGTAATCAATACTACCTGGAACGAGATGGGTCAGCTGTTATTAGTAACGACCTAACGGTTGTTTTCGCAGATATTGCATTACGCGGAGATAGTGCCGCGAGAAATTAATGGAAAGAATCGCATGTGTTAAACGTGCCGTGCGTCAAAGGCTTTAATTTACGGCGGGTGTTCGTTTCGCGTCGGAGAACAATGGGACAGGGTGGATTCTGATTTAATCGTTCTACTTCGGGCCTCAAAATATGCAGACTCGCTCTCGCGTGCAGAAGCCAGTCGTGCGCCGGAGAGAAGAAAGAGAGAGAGAGAGAGAGAAGGAGAAAGATGTCGAATGGACAACGGCCGGGCAGTGTTGCGATGGGATAAAAATAGTTGACCCGCATGAAAATGAGCGTCGAGTGTCTTCATTTAACGCACGCTGTGCATGTCAGACGGCGTCGCGACGGTAATCAGATCTGTTGTTACATTCGCACACGCCTTACAGTTGATGGCGCGGGTGTCCACATTATTCCACGGAATGAATATTAACATTGGACTCGGTCGTGTCGGATAAAGCGGATCGCCTTGTATCATGAACGTATTTCTTAGTTAAGAGCGGGCGAATTATGCAAGCTTACATGCTACTCTCTATTTGCAAAATGCGAAGGATAATCTTGAGGACATTCCAAATCTAATTATGTAATAAATACCTTTATATATATATGTGTGGTTTATGCCTGTTTCCACCGCAATGTAGATTAATTTTAATTTCGTATCAACTTACTCTTTATCTTAAGTTTTAATTTTTAGAATAAGAAAAAGATAAAGAGTGAGTTGAACCAAGATTAAAGTTAATGTACATTAGTAAAAATAGACATTAATTTTCTCTGTAAAAAATACTGTACTATACTATAAAATGTGTAAATTTATTTTTTGTGCAGTATAATGTTATTTTTACACGGAAAATTAAGTACACAGATATGAAGGATTACACTCTTGGTTTTGTAGTGTAAGAATTGAGGCATAAATGGACGGATTTCAGACGAATTTGCCGTAAAAGGAAATGATATTCATACAAATACGTGAATAATAAATCACGTCGATTCAAAACTGTATTAACTGTATTAAACTGTACGACAAATCATTAAGAAAATTGATGAATAACAGTATTGCTCAGAATTGCGATTTTTGCATATGATGCACTTTGTAAACGTTGTGCGTAGGATTTGTGACTGTACACAAAATACATCCCCGTCGCAAGTTAAAGATTCTGAATAACCTTAGCCGGTACATAATTACACGACTCTGCAAACAAGAAACATCGCGAACGTCTTCCGACGTTTCGGTACTGTCAAGTAATATCACTGTGATTAGTATAATTAGAGCTACTGGTTATTTACGAATATCCTATCACGGAGGAGCAAGTAATTAGCGAGATTTAATCGCGGTATGCGTCATCGATACTATCATTTGACCTCGTCCGGACCCACAATTATCTAAGTTTCTTGTTTCTTTTGAACTTCGCCTCGCAGTAGTTAACGGAGTCGAGTGTTCGATACGAGTATGGTAGAAATAATACGAAAGCGTGATCAATGAGTAAATGTAGGTGTGCAATAACCCATAAGTCGTAATTTATCGTGAAATGTCATGCTTGCATTTTGATTATTTCTTCTTTTAGATGAGAGAGAGAGGGGAGAGAGAGAGAGAGAGAAATTTAACTCATCTACCTGATATGAATTATTAATTCTGTACTTATTTCTTATGTATACTGTAATTATTTCTTGCTACTACATTTCTAAACTGTGCTTGAGGGAATTAAAATGGTGTTTCAGTAAGAGAATTAAAATAAATAATGTATAGAATAATATTAAAAACAAAATAAATAATACAAAATAGATAATATTAAAAAATAATATAAAAAGTAGAAAATAAATAATACATAAAATAAAATCATAAAAAAATTAATCGTATATTACTTTTTTTATAATTTTATTTTGTATTATTTATTTTCAAAAGCATAGAATAGAAAAGAATTTCGTTTTGTACAAGGTACGTTTTTTAGACGTATATTGGTTACACGCGTGTAAGGAATATACATATTTCATCAAGAACTCCGTTAGACGTACGATTCAAATATGCATTCTCTCAACGTTATAATGTACAAGAGTAATACCGCGTGTGATTCTATTGTTAATAAATGACGGTACGTTACATTTCTCGCGTGTGTTGTTGTAGTTGTAAGACAATGTCAAACGATGCATAGGCAACACGCGGCATACACGCATTATTTCCCGTTATTCACGCGATGTCCTCTTCGCTTGCTTTCAGAGCGCCTTATATACTTGTGGACCAGTTTCCAGTCAGCTATGCATAAGTCATTAGCAGGCTGAGTAAAAACGCGTCAGACAACTAAATATTCAGATGTGTTTGGACTTTATTGGAAAAAATTTAACGCACTACAATAATATTATATTCTCAAGTGATAATATCTAGTATATATTATTTAATGATAACACTATAAGAAGAAATGCGTCAATATTTGATATAAAAATGAAAATTTTAAAGATTTGTTATCTAAAGATATACACATAGTAAATTTTCATGCAAGACCTGCTTTTGGTTGATGCGAGACATTGACTACGCGACCTCCTTGGCGATGATGTTCGACGGTTGTCATTAGGTTATTACATTATTAGCCATTGCATGTTCTAGGCACTTTACATTCTATATATCATTAAACTAGTTTCGAATTAGCGGTTAAACCAGCCCGTTGCTCGATGCTGGAAGATGCAATTTATTGACATTTGTCATACGTCGACGATGCAGGCGTAGAGATAAACACAAATCCCAGCAACCGTGTGTAATCGATCACGGTCGATTTATCGATAAACTTATCTTAATGCATTAATGGCATTTCTAGTCTTACTCGCGCGACACTAACGTTATCGCTGTGCCCTAGGAATGTCGATAGATCATTCGCTCCGCTTAATTGACTATTCAGGCGAGGATAACGCGATTTAGCGTATTTGAATTTTTAATTGCTCGCAAAAACAAAACGCACACATCAGTCACGTTTCGTATGCAATTCAGGACTCTGCAACGCTGCGCACTCGCCACGCACGAGTTTCAAGATTATTTACGTTCTCCTTTTGAGAATGTTTTCAAGTCTGAAGGATAACGGGGATCAGATACATCCGCATGTATGTGGTAAATTATTCATTCAGTCGCGTAAATTATTCATCACACCCGTTCACAGTCGGACGCACTTTCGGCGAAAGAGAGAAAAGCGCATTATTAACGGCCCGTTTGACTCACACTACTTATTAATACCCGACAAATACGCAATGTATGCGTGACTTCTTTACGAAACGTCATGTTATTGTGCTGCTGGAGATATTTGCGCTGTTTTCTATGTTTATAACCTATCGCCTATCGTCGTTAAACACGTGAAGTCTCCAAGAAGGTGTTAATAAGGCTCCTAAAGTTTGCATTGTGACGGGAAGGGCGGCAATTAAGATAATTAGCCGATGGTAAAGCGCATTGTTACCACAAGCAGCACATATACATTCACACGCACCTTTTCTGGCACGTGCTTTACGGCGCTCGCGCGAGAAGCGAGAGCATACGCACATAATTGCCGCTTTCTTCAATCATCGGCGACACTTACGAGCCCATTACAGACCACTTACGATAAATGTCGCCGAGATATCCTGTGAAAACAATCCCTCGAAATGTCAGGGGCGTTACGTCCTATTACCACTAGGTTTCCCCAGGTTTCCTCTTGTATTGCCCGCTTCCCTCTGCCTTTTTTTATGTGTAAAAATGCTGATTTTTTTTCAACGCATTGGAAGAAGAAAAAGATTGATTTGTAGCCGTTTGCACAAACGTTCTCATCATCGTCGAGTCTTAAACTTCGCGACAATGGACGGTCAGGTATTTTCAATTAACCGCGAGTCGCAAAGTTTCCAGAAAAGAGGGCACGAGAGTTCGATGGCACGTTGCGCCACGGCGAAGTAAATCATCCATAACGATTCGGTAGTGTTTACGATACTACTAATGAGACTTTGCGTTGGATACGCACGCAGCTTACTTTCTTCCGTTTTTTTTTTTTTCTATTGCATTAGAGAGTTTCAGAATTATGAAATACTTGGAACATTAAGCTTTCTCGGAGAAAGCGGTCCATCAGTTTTCTTCGTGGAGAATCAGCAAAATCCAATCATCTTCGATCTTTACATATTTCATGTCTTACACTGTTCTTTATTTAATCATCGCCGTATTCAAATACGATAATTATTGCTGATCCTTGTTTAAAGTATAAAACAAGTTCCAGGTTCTCACAGTTTCTATCCGATACCTCGTGCTTGACGTGCACTTTAGAGCTGATTTTCCGTGTCGAGTTTATTATACTTAGAGATCCAAAGATACTCTACTGCCTACGAGCTTCCAGTTATACTCAGAGGGCCACTTGACCACCGTCTTTGTGTAAATACCGTGACCACTGCTATCGCGCTTGAAAGCGCGCAAGACCTCATTGAGCCACGGCCTTAACCCGATCCCACTGACACAAACAACCGATTTTCAACGGCACGGAGATGTCCCGTGACTAATCGCGAGCGTGAAACCGTGACGCAACAAAAGACGCTTTTAAAGGCGTCACTCGTTAAAACGTCACGATGACAAAACGCTCAGTCAAGGTCTCCGGTTGCGTCTCCATCTAGACGATCGACAGACGCGAACTAATTAGTCTTCCGTCATTAATCGAGAGATAATATCTCGAGAATGCGGTAGTTCTCCAGTTTGTTCTGTGGTTGCTTCTCGAGTGATGGATCGACGAATAAAAATGTGAAACTTAATCTTTAAAGGGATGACTTAACATCTCAGGTATAATTTTCTTTAAAACTTTGTTCTGGAAAAAGAAAATATAAAGTATTGCCTAGCTACTGAGGAGTCTTAAAGTTCATTTTATATCCTCTATCTCTTAAGAGTATAACTAACATAAAATATAATTATAACATAATATACTTGTAAAAATATAATTATAAAATTACAATTTTTTAAGAAGTTCTTAACATCCCATCTGCCAACTTGCATATCTTTAATCTTTAGAAAATGAGAATCCACAATATTAAAAAAATTTTACAGCTTTTCCTTGAGAAAGATTATAATTTATTATTTCATTAAATTCCTTGCTTCAGAATATGACACTTTTTTAGCGTCATTGAGTGCTTTCTATTTGATGACACATGTTGACACAAGTGTAATTCTGTCTTTGTAACTCATTGAATGTCAAGAAAGACCGAATGATGTTTGTGTCGACTTGTGTCACTAAATGGAAAGCACCAACTGTAGTGGCTTTCCTGTCATGTAAAGGTTAAACCACCTATCTACTTAAAGGTTAACAATTTATCACGACGAGTATCTTCGTTTTAGGCTACGAGATTTTTTTAGAAATTCACAAAATAATTACATTCCCGTGTTCACTATGTCGATGGGCATCAATTGTACAATTGTAAACGTAGGCGTTGCTGTCTAAAGCAATATGAGAGGATAATGACGACGCGCTTTCTTTCAATATAAGAAAGGCTATATATTGAGGGCCCAATCGTACAACGGCACGTTGCACTCAACCTTCGTTCGAAGACAGATTGGAAAGTGATTAGAACGACTCACATGGCCACCTCGGAGAAAAGTATTATAGTAGAGGAGGACAGTGGAGCCGGACGCAATTAGTCCTTTACCGCTAATGGAAACACGCTTCCCGAGGGCATTCGGTGTGTCGTCTTCGATGCACCGTTATCGGCCGGCGCGAGACGCATCTCGATCATCGTTCCGACAAGAGCCGCTTCCTGCAAGGCAATTGTGATGACAGTGCGCTTCGCCTACTCACGAGGTATCGCTGGCCGTCGGTTTCAGCCGAGCAAATAAACAGAATACCTTCTCGCAACGTTCGCTTGTAACGCGCGCACGCAAACGTATAAGCATCTCAGGACCGGTTTCTAAAATGGAATACAACCCTTTCGCCGATTGGATATCATCTCGCGGGCGGGACGCAACTAATTCATACTTTACTCCGATATTTATTTCTATAACTCTGTAATCGGAGAATCTACGAGGCGCGAAGTTCCACAGTTCGCCGCTGGTGAAACTCTGATTAACTTTGCTACGAGGGTCCGTTCTTCAAACCGACAAATCGTCCCGATGTTTTAATGCCAACGAGCTTCGCCACCCACGTACAAGGCTCTCCCTTTCTTTCTCTTTCACGCGCGCTCTGAAAGCTTTCTCGTCAAGAATTCGCGTTCGTATATATCAATAGATCGTTCGACATTATACCGCGTGCCCTGAGCGCAAAGTATGCGACTTATAGACTGCGAGAAAAGTCGCGTCGCTATGGCCGAAATAGCAGCGACTGAAGATGAACGACTCTCGCGCGCCGGTGTCTGTCTGTTCTAGTGAACGTTAGCACACCGCTTTTGAGTTGTTGGAGTCTGTGCCGCGAGCGGGTCGTTGCTCTTCTCTGGACAGGAGGCGGAACAAAACCTATACTCGCGACTCCGTTTTAGAATGACCCGCCTGCGATAACTGAGACATTGTGATCATACCGCGCCGTCGCGTCGTACAAAGCTCCGTACAAAGCCAGGGTTGCCACACAAAAAAGAAAGTCAGGGAATTCCCAGGAAAATTGAAAATTGAAAACGTTCAGGAAAAATCAAGAATTTTTTGGAAAATTAAAATTCTTGGCTTTTTAAAGAAGTTTGATACGTACACTGAAAAAAAAATTTGTTTAGCTAACTAAACACTTAGATGTTTGCAGATTTTAATCGAATTCAACTGTAGTCTGCTTAACAAATTGTTCAATGTTAAGTAGACTCTACGATTAAATTCGATTAAATAAAATTTATTGAATTAACCAAATCTGTAAACATTTAAATGTGTTTAGTCAGTTGAACAAATTTTTTTTTTCAGTATATACATCACACCTTTTTTAGAACATTCTAACTATACAATAAAAAATGCAAACGGTATTAACAACATAATAGTATTTTACATTGCTCTTTCGATAAAATATTTCATTTCCAAGTCAGGACAAAATATAAAAAATTTCAAAATATTATTGAAAGTCGGGAAAAATCATGAAATTTTATCTGGAAATCGGGCAGAATAGTTATAAAAAGGATGAAGAATTAGTAACAATCCTGTTCGCATTGGTCGATATTTTCACATTACGATTACAGTAACTTATTTTAAACAGTAATACTTGGCTAGCAATGGTCAGTGGATAGAAATAATGGCAGAAGCGATTGATCGTGGTCGCTGAATTTTCTATGTTAATTTTATTACGCATGGTCCGTCCATAAATGCCATCGTAAATAAGCGAATCGATATTCGGAGTCACACACACACACACACACACACACACACACACACACACACACACGCACGCACACACACACACACACAGTAGCACGGGTGTGAACACGAATTCTTATTCATGCAAATGAAGCAGTCGAAAGTTTTATCTTAATGCGTGCGATTAAGATTAGAGCAGTGTGTACGAAACGAAGCTAAGTGCTATTTTGCATTAGTGCCAATTTACAGATGCGATGATAGATCACTTCATGCGTAAGTATTTCTACCGTCGGCGTCGTGTGAATCACGATTGTAAGCGAATGGCGACTGAATTGTGCGCGCTTATATGACTAGGCGAAATTCTATCAATGCGCCGTTTTGAAATCAATTAGAAATACGCAAATTCACATTGACTCTCCATTAATATTTACGTGACAGTACTCGAGACTAAGAGATACACGTCTGATAAATCGTTGTAAAATTATCATCTGCACGTATGAATGCCAACTCTGCTAATGAGAGACCTCGATGACGTTGAAGTTATTTTATTTATAAATGTGGGAAAACCGACTCTATAATATTCATAGTTCACGATACAGCGAGATAAAATGTTAGTGATGCATGGCGCTCTCAACGAAGGCGCCGTTTCATTTAAATTTAAGTACGTGTCTCGGGTGTAATATTTCTAAGGTGGCTTTACTCCGCTTGACGACAAATCTCACGATTGCAATCTTTAGCCAATGGACCAAATCGATGAAAAAAGTTTTGCTTTTGCTCGATAATATCATTAAAATATCAAAATTAAAATGTCAAGATAGCTGATTAAAATGCCAAATTTAGAAAGCGATGTTCTCAAAAATTCGCTGACGTTTGCAGGAAGTTGGATTGGGTGCAGTAGCCTTCGCCGAGTGAAAAAACGTTCTAGAAGCAAAACGGAACGATCGAGATTAGCGAGGTCATATTTCTTCGGCGATGCGTAATAATTAGTAGACACATCCTGGCCGTGGCACCGCAATAATTTTCATGCGTGGCTATATAAATTAGACCACATAGTTTCCTACTTTCTACACAGTCTCCTACATATGCACTCGATGGCCACATCGTCGAATATATCGTATCATTTTTTCGATAATACCGGTATATCGCTGATAATCCTGTCATTATTTAGATACTATATTATTAGTATTACTGTCGTACGATTACAGTACTTCATTATGGTAAATACGAATTTAACTTTGTCCAGGAAATATCTTCGTGGTGCTCGGGAATCTCGGATATATATTTTGGCAATGCTTTAGCGACAATCTTCGTTAATAAAATATTCCATAATAACGCCTGTATCTCGAGATTGACTTTTTTCCCTCCATAATCACGCATGCATTACGTCGTAGCTAATAATCGCACTGAGGGAAGAATAAAAATGTAAATGCACTTGGGTGATACGGATCATTTTGTACCGTGCTAGATGCAATTGAATGGTAATGTTCTTCCGAGAAGTGTGTAACATTATAGCAATACGCGCGCCACGGAGAGGCGCATTAAACGCACGTACGCACGTACGCGTGCCTGCGTCTATGATAAACTCGGCTCGGTTCGGATCGTTTTGCACGTGAAGCTTTTGCCAAGCTCCCGTTCGGGTCCGTTGACTTTTCCGCGAAAATTGGTGTAGATTTTCCAACACGGTCACGTTATTCGCGGCGCAAATCCCACTGAAACTTTCCATCCAGCGACGATCTCTCGAATGCTACATGTATTAATAGAGTTTAATAATTATTATTCATCCCCATAATTGCTAAGTAACGAGAAATCCGATATACGTACATCAATCAAATTTATATCACAAAATCAGTAAATCGATATATACCCAGCGATGAAAATACGAATTTATAAAATATTAATCATTACGCTGAATCGTCGTATCAATTTGTTAATCTTGGGAATAAATTTTAATGACATGAAAGATAATTGAAAATAACATTATGGAAGCGTGTGTGTAGATAATATTTATTAAATCTTTCGTGTCGATATTATTATGTCATTATAAATCTCCTTCGGCGACATGTTAAATGTTAACGTCATTTAAATTCAGAAGGGGATCAAGCTCTTTAAATAATATATCTTCGATCTTTATCATAATACTGTATGACCATACTGGATATTCTGCGACGTTCGTGGTATCCGTATCGACCCTTTATTTATGTAAACATCATATGATAATTATACAACGGATCGATAATGATCGTAAACGTAATTATTCTTGACATGATGCTGTTGATTTTCGAGATGTTCAACGCGTGTTTTAAACGAAATTGATGCTTCGCAAACGAGAATTTATTACAAGATAACGCATGCACGATTTGTCGTAACTGCATTCGCATAATTTTAATGAAATCTCTGCCATGCAAAACCCCACTTCTCTTCCTCTACCATATTTCTTTATTTTTATATTAATTGTTACTAATTACAATTTTTTGGGATGTTCTGATCATCTTATCTATCAATTTGCGTATCTTTAAACTATCTAGTTAACATAGTGCGGTAATTTAATGTTGCCTATCCAACGTTCTACGTGAATCTGTCTCGAAATAATTGAACAATTGATAACAATGTATGAGGTTACGTTGTCACGGAAAGAAGCCTTGATTTAATGAGCATTTATTATTCACTCAAAATACAATTGTTGCTTAAATTACATTGCATGACAGGAATGTCGTCAAGCAATAACAGTTGGGAAACACTGTGCTAAAACATCGTTTCGCGATGCTCGATCTGTCATATATGCGTGCTTAATGCAACCGAGGTAAATTCAAGGTGACACGCGAACACCTAGAAGCCCGTGGAATTATTACGACAATTATTATTTGCATAAAGCGATCTCTGTAAATCCCTCGAGTTGCAGACACGCGAGAACTTGGGAATGTCGCGAATTATGCATCGTAAATTCGAGTGAATCCATTTTCATCGTGCAATGGAATGTCTATAATATGAACAAATTGCGATGCATTAAACTAGTTGATGCTAGTTGTTGCTGTCTTCGAATTCAAGCTAGATGGATTGTAAAGTAATAAAAATTTTGCCAACTTATGAATTGTTAGTCTTCGAAATTTATTTATCAAATATAAAATTATTGAATTTTATTCGCATTAAATTATCTTAATGGTCAACTTGTAACTGGTTTTGTTATCATACGCAGCTAACATGAGTAATTATTGAAAATAATGTTTGCAATGTGTTACGATATAAGTAATACAGAATATAAAAAGCAGCAATAGCAATTTTATAAAAAAAAAAAATGTGCGAAATATGCGGGATAATATCGCGAGAATTGTTGCAAGATATTAGAAATACCATGTGGTCCATTGGCGGCAATCGACTTTTTGTCCGCAGTCGCTAATAATAATTCTGCTGCGAAGTGGTTCGCGAACGTAGCAAAACTTAACTATGTAAGCCGAGAAAATTAATTTCACGCCGCATTACGCTGTCGGGGGAAAGAAAAAAAATTGGATTTTACTTGGCAGCTGTCGCATGATAAATATCGTGGAATGTCATGTATCTCGCGTTTCTCGAATTAGCGCGGAGATATTTTGTCAATGTTTCGCATCCTTCTGAAGAGAAAGGACTACAGTAGCCGCTCTATGTGCGACGAAGGCAGCTGAGAATTAATTTCCATAGGGTGGGTCATAGAGCGAGTCTATCCCGTGAGACCGAGAGTCCATATTTATGAACGTAATGAGTGCGTGGGAAGAACAAGATGTCTCCGAAGATGAGCGTGCACGGCTGATTGTCACGTAACGAGCAAATTTAAATCTTTACGAACGGCGCATGCTTAGGTATATCGAGTTTCATGATTCTTCGCCTGCATTTTAATTGAGCGCAACAATGGCTCGGAACGAGTCTCGCGCGCAATCGTCTGCATCATTATTTCTTCGTGAGTCACACAGGCAGAGATCCACGAGGGCACCATGGATGATTCAGTGAGCCCTACACATGCAGAGATAACTGCATATTAAATTTTATCGACGTTGCATCTCGACGGAGTATCTTTCAATTTCTTTTGGTTCTCAGTTGGATGAACATCTTTTGAGAACGAGGAAGCATTTTATTGTAATGTAGAAAATTCGTTTGTGTCGAAGATAGAAAGTTGATATAAAATCAAATTGTAAAGCGATTCTCTGTGTTTGGTAAATCGATTGTGTTAAAACACGAGCGTTTTGGATAACTCATACATTTCATGCGAGATGTTAGTCGATCAATATCATAAAATATCAATCGTACATACAATAAGTATTTATTAACGTTTATTGCAATTACTATTTGACGAGGAAACTGATACACATTTGTGTAATATTTGTTACAGATGGTAAGCGACAATTACTAATTGATAATTGTCATTTGGAAAATAATTATGAGAGAACAAGTTGATATTTTATAGTGGCTGCAAAAAAATAAGTCAGATTTAACTGCAATAAGGTCGTACATTTTGTGCGATTAATCTTAGTCGCTAAGTACAGATCGCCTCGAACGTGAAAAAAACTCGCGTACCTTCGTGCACCGCTTAATTATCTTCCCGAGCAACGTTCACAGCCGACTAATAATCTCGTCGCATTTCCCTCTCGGTTAGGGTTACAAATAGTACTCTTTTTGAGGTCGAAAACTCATAAGCAAAGCCGCTGAACCAACGAGCGTCCAACATAAAAATGCCATATCGATTTACATAAGACGCTTATTAGTCCAGCCTTATGCCATGATTATTCAGCTTATGTCATTTTATGTGTAATAGCCCTAGTCTTTATGTTTTTTGGTTATTAATTAAAATTTTATGTTTATAAAATTTTATTAATAAGAATTGTAATTAAAAATTATATCATAGAAATTTTACTTTATTAAATGCCTATATTTAACGCATAAAAAATTATATTCTCTCTTTTCGCATCTAGATCATAATTTTTTTTAGAAAGTTATATTTATATGTATTCTTTTTTCTTGTAATTTAGATATGGCAACCCTACTCTCAGTGACCTTAAGGTAAGGGCTATCATACTCAAAATGACATAAACTGCATAAGCAAATCCGCTGAACCAACGAGCGTCCAACATAAAAACGCCATATCGATTTACATAAGACGCTCATTAGTCCAGCCTTATGCTATGATTATGCAGCTTATGTCATTTTATGTGTAATAGCCTTAGTCTTTATGCTACCGCGCGGGAATTTAATTTCCGTTGCGAAAGCTCGGGAGGAGGTTCGCGGTAACCTTCCATCGGCACCGTCGCAAGTCCCCATGTCGTATTTTACACGATTGTCGTGACCGACCGACTGATCGATCTTTTTCCTCAACGCGCATTTAATTATCCGTTGGAAAGAAGCAGGACGTAAGGCGCGATCTGCGTACTGACCCATTACGAAATGATATGTTGCGGAATTCTTCTAAACGAGCGGTGCGAAGATTGCAGAGTCAAGAAGTAATTATAACGTAAAAATTGTGCGTAAAAGCGGACAATTTAAATCAATTATAGAAATGGACTGAAACGCACAAGTTGTAATTTGTTCCGTTGCAATAAATTATTCATCGACTGATCAATCCTCTATCCCGGAAATCAAATAAATTCTCCGCGATTATTGGGCGCGAACAATTTTGTGTAATTGCTATAATATGAAGATATTTACATAAATTATTATATAGTTCGTATTATGAAATCCTGAGATATGACGCATGCGTGTCGTTTGTAATAGAATATAATTACCGTAGTGCGTCGGGCGTTCCACACGTCACAACACGTCTTCCAGAAGATCCGTTTATCTATTTATCTACACTGTTAAAAATGTCATGAAATTTAATATACTTTACATAAATTAAATTCAATTTTAATGACACTAAATTAATTTTATGTATCTGTAACTGAAAAGTATATTTGTGTACATGTACATGAAATTTAGTGTATGTTTCATAAAATTTTACGAAGTACATTTTTTATTAAATTTTAAGTAGATTTGCATGAAATTTAATGTAAGTAAACATTAAACTTATGTTACTTATAATTTCATTTTCATTAACAACATTAAATATTTTTAATGTGCCTACTTGAAATTTGCTTCCATTACATGTAACGGAAGCAAATTTCTGTTTTTTTAACAGTGTATGTAAATAAATTTTTTTGCATAACTCACTGCTACAATTGTATTAACCTGTTGTCTCATTTGTGCTCGTTTACTTAGTATTAAATTATTTCACCTATCATCAGGTGTAGATGATACTCTTTTGATAAAGAAACCGCAGCCGTAAATAGTTTATAAAAATAATCAAAACAGATACATAATTTATTTCACTTTAGTTTATCTAGTATAGTGACTGTGAAAGGCTGCATATAATTAATCGTATATATAGACATTGCGAACGGGATGCACGGATATTAATGGAGCGACTCATTACCCGTAACAACCGCTCGATTTCTTAGTAACGGATAATTAGTTGACAGAACGAAAGAAACGAGCGTGACGAACGTGGAGGCAAACAGGCCATTCATTGTTGCAGAGTTATTAGGTCACTTTTTCCTGTCCACGGTGTAACGTGGAACCACACGGCGAGGTGTATGGCCGGGCGTAGTAAATATTGGTTGTACGTGAGAGCATGAGAGCATATAGCGTACAAGTATCATAAAGCAGAGGCGAGGGATACGTCGGGTAAACACACGCTGGAACATCTATGCAAACATGTCGGGAGGCCTACCGAGTAAAAGAAGCACATGTTTTCTGGAACGCCGCGCACGAGTTCAAAAGTCCGTGGTGGCCAAAGATTTTATGCACTTGGCACGGTATATAGCCGCAGTATCGCATCTCTGACAGTCACGTCGGTACGATTTGCATCATGGCTTGCATCAGAGAAAAAGAAAAAGAGAGAGATAAGTAGATAAAGCGTTTATTTTAGCACGAGAATTCTAAGAATATATAAATAATAGCACCCACAATATAGAGAACAAAGAAAATAATTTATAGAAAGAAACAATATATGAATATAAAAGGAAGAATAGAGAATTATTATGCGCTCTGGGATATTTTCCTCTAAAGAGCTGAATATATATAGAATTATAACAATGAAAATGCTTGGAAATGAATATAACAAAAAGTAGTATTGAAAAGCCAGAGCTTCATAAAATGTAAAAAGAAAAAATAAAGAAAATATATATAATAATAATAATGGGTGAGAGAGAGAGAGAGAGAGAAAGAGAGAGAGAGAGAGAGAGAGAGAGAGAGAGAGAGAGAGAGAGAGAGAGAGAGAGAGAGAGAGAGAATATCCATATAACACGTACATATTCCAAATCACACGTTTCCCAATTCATGATCATACACTGAGAAAAATTTCCGAATTTTATCCATTCAAAATGTAAAACAAACGGATATTTTCCGATAGATTTTGATCGTATTTACACTGTTACATTTATAGTATCAAATTTAAAATAATGTGGGTCGCTCGTACTAAATATATCGTTATTTTTAATTAAAATGATAATTAAATTTGACACTATATAATGTTAAATTGATACTGTATAGTGTCAAATATAACCATTGTTTTAGTAAAAAATAACGATATTATTGAGTAGGAGCAGTGGCGACTCACATTAAGTTAATTTGACACGTATAAGATTTAACAGTGTAGGACTGTCCGATCAAATTTTGATTAGGACTATCGGATAAAATTTTCTTAATATTTTATCGGGAGGATAGTCTTAAAATTTCATCGGATAGTCCTAAATCCGATCAAAATCTATCGGAAAATATCCATTTGTTACATTTTGAAAGGATAAAGTTTGGAAATTTTTCTGGGTATAGTCAAGAATGTAGTACATTTTTTTGCACCAAAGTGCGAACGATCATGTGTAGATCATTATCGCTTGTTCATTACGCGTTGCAAATACTTTTTAAGTTAAATACGAAAGAATTCGCAGATAGTCTTTGTACAAATCGCCGCTGACGGTTATGATAAGTAGTACATGTAAAAGCGATTGGTGATATGTGACCAGGTTGATTAAATATTAATTAAGTTCGCCACATGACTCGAGCGTGACGTTGAGTGGTGAAACAACGTTACGAAAATATACGCTTCTCGATGCGTCCGTGCGATTCATTAATTATTTATGTATCGCCGAGGCGTGTCGATAGTGATACGTTAATCAAAAGTTTCGATAAGTCGCGCGCGATCAATCAATCTGAAATCGAGCGGTCTGTCGTTGACATTTACTTTTCGACGTAAGTATGCAGTGCGGCATAGTAATTATCTGTCATTAAAATTTTTTTCAGATCCAATAGAATATAACAATTTTCTACCCATTTAAGAATATGATAGTATAACAAATGCTGTTTAATGAACTGTAAAGAAAATGAATCGAGTTATCAATTTGAATACCGCGTGTCTGACAGCATATTGTGTGTGTAGACCTGTAAATAGACGAAATATACTTTGATATATCTGCGGGATATTTGCGTTACTGCTTATTTGATCATGCAAATTCTCCCAGCTGGACATATTAATTACTAGCCGCTGGAATGAAGCGTAGGCTTGTCGGGCGTGCAATCAACGGCTCGCACTTGCACATTAAGTACGTATGTTAATTGATCGTGGACTCTGGTGAGTGCGGCGTAGCTAAGATGATTTTTAAGGAGAATCGTTCTCCCGTTAAAGAAAATTAGAGGCAGTTGATTTACGCTGTCAAGAGGTATCTGAATTACACGGAATTATTTATTACCGATGCATCGTGCTCGTATAACGTTCTCTCGAATGCTCCGCTCGCAGCTACGATATATAGTCAATAATGTTTATTGATACCAATCGACTGAATCGGCGTGATTATTACAGATTGTTCGTATTAACGACAAAAGGCATGGCTAATCAGACCGGCGCGAGTCGCAAATGCGAATTGCAGGGAACGAACGCACTTCGCTTCGCCAGTCGCATTAGATAAATTGGCTTATATATCGCGCTATCCAGGATAATTACGGATGACGAGTCTGATGATGAGCGAGCGGAATAAATCATACTTTACGACGCGGCGGGTGTACGCATTTTCGCGTGGCGTGTATTATTAAACGCGCGAGGCGCATAAAAAGCTTTTCCGCAATAACGGACAGCGTTCTGTGTAAATTAGGCGCTGACGACGTCTCTTTTAGCTGCGGAATGATGTCGATGATATTACCATGGATCTCTCGCCGGTTGTATCGCGTGGAAACCATGAACGCGATGAATCTATTCATGCCGTTTCGATTCCACTTTTTTATATTGGCTGCGTCACAATGGAATGGATTTTTGATTGTCCGTCATATCTGCCTACGCATCGAAATTTAAAAGAAATGCTTCGAGCGATCACCTGCTGTTCTCCCTCGGAACTCTTCGTCATTGCGCAAAGAGAACGGTATTATAGCTCGGCTTAAGTACTCTTGTAACTATTATGTCCCAGAGTGGCATAATCACCGTACAAGAAAAAAATCAGGTAACTACGATACGAGAGACGGATAATATTTATGTCGGCATCGCATCGACATGTACAGGGTGACGTACAAAATGTTGTACCATTTAATTATGATCGAATTTCTGAATTGGTACATAACTGTATAATTAATTCTATACAGTTACATACTAATTTGCCCATACCATTTCGTTCATATACAACACATTTGATATTAACAAAATTGGTATAGAAGTGGTGTAGAATTAATTATCAAAGCCCGAAAATTGGATAATTAAATGTATGGAAAGAATGATTTTACTGAAGTATCTAAAAATTATAGATACAGATTTGAAAACAATTTTGTTAGATCATCGAAATAATTATGAAGGACACTCGAACTGGTTGCTAGAATGTCAAAACTTTTTGCAGCATTGTTCATCATACTTGAGATTCCTCCATAATTACTTTGACCGGTTCTGTAATTATTTCTATCAAAATTATGTTCAGATTTGTATCTCTCTAATTAAATTCTTAGATATTTCAACAAAATTCCTTCGGTGTGGTATAACATTTCGTGTGGCACCCTGTAATTTTTTGAAAGCAGTGCGTTGCGTTGAAACAAGCGTCAATCTGAAAGCGACGTTGAAAGCTGGTGGCTATTAAAATTTTAGTAAGCGACGACGATTTAAATGCGTCGAGTCTTCTCTGGGTCCACGCAATAACGAGGGCCAATGAAAACGATCGTAAATTTTAGAGGGACACCCACGTATGCGCCTCGCGTGGATCAGCTCGAGCCGTTCTTCTGGGGCAGCCAGCGTTTTTCTGGGGTCATGACATCGCGAGATCAAAAGCGATTCAGGCAAATTATGCGGACCGATCTTGTGGCAACGCACGAAACGGTTCACTCTCACGGTTCTCAGCCTCGAACTTCGTCAATTCACAAAGCGAGAGCATCAACCGCGGCGATTCGCCCGATGAAGTATTCTCTGCATTCTTTCCGGTCGAATTACTCATTCTAAGCATGTCTAAAGCGATACATTAATCAGTTTAGTTGCGCAGGACTCTGGAGCGAATACATAACGCTCGCGTTTCGCGAAACATATTTCAACTAAACTAACACGTCTTCGTAACATGATCAAAGAAGTCTCATTTCACCATGCGAAATGCATGTCGTTGACATATGATATATAGACGAAATTGTAGAATGTAATGAATCTCACAGGTCATAACCGAGCGCGAATAGTCGGTCTACCTTATCGGGATAAATTAGATGGGCGATTTGAGCGATTAATTTTATGGTAACGTCCGAAACGAGCGTCTCTCACGGTCGTGCTGCATTGCTCTAGCGTGCTCTATGCCAGCATAGAGCTTCTTTTATGACCGGTGTATGCGGGAAGAGTGAGCTTTCATGCCTTCGAGTGCATCTTTTTAGGCCACCCAAGATCACAGTCGACTCGAGGATAAATCGGTCGCAGGATGCACAAAGACTCACTCTAGCACTGATTAATAATATTAATTCTATCAGCACAGCGATCACGTTTACATGTTTGGAAAAGAGAACTCATAGCGGCGCGTTGTTAGATAATTAGTTTCGAGATCAATTAGTTGCGCTTTTACGTGATTATTGATGAACGTGTTATGTAATATTAATCTATCGAATATGTGAAATCAATTTTACTGGCGCAATCATTGTATTGGGACTATGAATAAAGATGAAGGCGTGTCTTGATCATTAATATCTATATTTTAGTGGTGCATTAACTATGCGATTGATTTTACGTGTTCAGGATAAATTACGTAAGAAGTCACAATTAATCGGTTACATTTTATCTATAATAATTGTAAATGCAGTGCAATATCATATTTTGTAATTATACGCTTTGATATGATATGAGATCTAGATTATAAAAGTAGCGCAGTGTTTTTATCTGAGTGAATGCCGATAATTTTTCTATTGGCTATTTCGGGCGCTATTTTGATTTGTTGAGTTTATCGTTGAATAAGTAAGTAATAAATAATGAGTAAGCTTAGTAATTCTTTAATATGATATGGTTATGTTAAGGTCAAACATGGTGGACCTTTTATAATCTAGAATGCTACTCTCTAAATTCTTTATAGAGAATAGAATCTCACTCTAAAAAGTGAAAATTGAGTCATTCTTGAAAAAAGTGACTCAATTTTCAATTTTTAAGAGCGAGCTTCCATTCTTTAGAACGACAATTTATTCTAAAATTTTAGAGAGTAGACAAATGAGAGCTCTGATCTCTTAGATCAACAAATCACGGCTGTGCACGCTTCATTTTTCGGAGAATCTCGAAAATCGTATAAAAATTGAATCATTACACATTCTCGCTTTAAAGAATGGAATCTCATTCTTAAAAATTGAAAATTAAGCCACTTTTTTCAAGGCTGGCTCAATTTTCATTCTTTGGAGTGAGATTCTATTCTAAAGAATTTAGAGAGAGAGAGTAGCGTTCTAGATTATAAAAGGTTCGTCATGTAATCACATAATTTTGCGTGGTGATTACTGCAAGCTTTGAATTCTCGTCGCGACAGGTATTCATATTGTATGACATGATACGTTATCTCGATCTACAGTTGTATTGTTCGATACTTTAACGTCGAGGAATTCTACGGCAACGAGAAAAGTTAATTCTCCGTCCGCCGCATAAAAAGAAAAATAAAACGGCGGAACGTAATAAAATTCACACACAGCATAAGTAAATACGCGGGGAACTTAAGTGATCATAAAAACAAATCACACTGAGAAAAATGTTTGGTATTTGTAACTATGATTATATATTACTATAATTATGATTATTACTGCTATAATAATAATGGCAGTAACTATGTATATAGTTCTAGTAACAAATGTATATAATTAATAAAATAAAATGTATATAGTTATTACAGTTATATTTTGGGACAATCATATTTTTTATGGTTATCCCAAAATATAACTATACAATTATAGCCACTTGAATCATTTTTATGGTAATTTCAATTATTTTATAGTTATAATAACTATAATTATATAGTTATTTTAGGTTGTAAACTATATACATAGTTACTGTTATTATTATTATAGTAGTAATAATCATAATTATAGTAATATATAACTATATAGTTACAAATACAAAACATTTTTCTCTCAGTGCAGAAGTGAGTTTTACGACGTTCTACGTCGGTACGGGGTGTTTCTGGGGAAACTTACTGGCGGCGTAATGAGCGATTATCGTCGCTCATTCGACAGACGATGTTCATTAAGGAGCCGCGCGCCGTCCTTCTCCACCCATCGCGAGAATCCCTGCCGATTAACGATCGTCGCGCACATTCGCATCGCAATGTGACGTCGATTGCTCATATCGCAGATCTTGGCGCCAGAATTCCGCTCGTCAAACACGCCGCGCGCGAGAGGCGCGATTTCGTAATACACCGTTGATTGCGCAACGAGTCGCATTGTTGACTTTATGAATGACGATGAGAAGCGGGCGCCGCCGTCTCGTGGCGTTCGCTAATTCGGCGATCAATTTCCATCAACGCTTCGTCTGCCGTGGCAATTTGCATTTTTAACAATGCGATATTTTTTCCTTGAAATATATTTTCAGAAAACGACGAATTATAAATCAGTCGATACGCGCGAATTATTAACGGTAAGGTTAATTATGAATTTATAGAAATAGATCGTGTCGCGGATCAATAATTCCCCGAGTCGCAACGGTCGCATTGTCGTGTCGCTTATGAATATTGCATGGAACTCAGTTGATTAAATCTCCAATTCCGCAGGCGTTCCGTTAATAGAATGCACCACCCGCGACAGAATTTCGTGCGTATTTGTCTTTTACGGCCGTATGTTTTGTGAGCGTTAACACGCTATCCGCGGAACGTGTGCTGCCTCACGTGTCTCGCCATTTAAAACGTGAGCGCCATAAGAATCTCAGCGCAGAAATTCGACGAACCTTTCGCATTGCAAGAGGCGGGAATCGATCGTTACGGCCAGATTTCGATCCGAATGAAAATTCGTACTCTCATTTATGCACCTAATCCGCGCAAGAAGCAGCAAGGCACGCCGAACTCTCTGAGAGACGTCCCGTCGCTTTATGCGTGAGCGAACCGTTCTTTCTTTCTTAGAAATCGTCCTACCTGCTCTCTCTCTCTCTCTTTCTTTTCATTTCTGTACGAGCGCACCGTCGATCGCGCTTTGTATTTCGATGCTGCGGTCCATGCGAAATCGTATTATAGAATCAGGACGTATTATAGAACCAGTCGTTCCTCGTTTTCTTATTACCAAACTGGAAAGTTGATTTATATTGATTACTGCAACCGAGCCTGAAAAGCGACGTTATGTAATGCAACTTGGCGTTAATTTCCAATGATAATAAGATCTCCGAGAATCGATTATGAAAATATATGATGTATCTATACGATCGATTGATGATAACGAAAACGTGGCAGATTGTAATAAAAACTGGGATGATTTATTAAATGGGAAAAAAAATACAAGGGAGAGCATCACATATACGCGTTCATCGGAACTTAATAAGATAGCGTAATCCTGATAATGCAAACTTTATTAAGGCCCGAAGCTCTGCGTCCGATTACTGTAAAGCAAACAAGATTTCTGTTTTTCTTATCGGCGCTCGTATCCATTGACTTTTCATAATGGCTTCATCCCCATGTGTGGATAAAACATTAACTTAAATCGAAGGTGGTAACGTGTTATTTGACCGATCGCGCCTTTCGAGCGATGGGCGAAATTGCCTTCCCTTCCCGTTTCCTTGAAGGGTCTAATGGAAACTGAGGTGTGGCGTGGCCCGATTCGTGGTACGTCCCCCACGTCGACAGTGTAAACAGAATTAATACCCTGATGAGTATCCTGATCGTTGGTCCCAGGAAGACATTGAGTCTCACGCCCCATACCGGCCGAAATTGCGGTCGAAATTATTGATTATGTTATGTATCGCGTAAATTGATAGACCTCACACGAGACATTCAGTGATATTTGTTAGGTCGTAATTTCCTTATTATTAATAAGCGATTTTGTTAGTGTGATATGTGCACTGAAAAAAGAATTATTTATTTAACTAAATTAATTATTTGTTCAACTAAATTATTTCAGATGTCTTTATTTCTTTCGTTGGAGAATGTATGTATTTAAGCCAAATATAGTATCACTGTTAAAAATGTCATGAAATTGAATGTAAACAATATTTAAATTTAATGTACTTTTAAGTTACATAAATTAAATTCAATTTTATGACACTAAATTAAATTTTATATATCTGTAACTGAAAGGTATATTTGTGTACATGAAATTTAGTGTACGGTTTATAAAATTTAACGAAGTTTAATACATTTTTTATTAAATTTTATGTAGATTTTTGTATAAAATTTAATGTAAGTAAACGTTAAATTTAGGTTACTTGTAACTTCATTTTCATTGACATTAAATATTTTTAATATGCCTGCTTGAAATTTGCTTCCATTACATGTAATGGAAGCAAATTTCTATTTTTTAACAGTGTACGCTGTTAAAAAAAAATTGCCTCCATTACATGTAACGGAAGCAAACTTCAAGCAGTACATTAAAAATATTTAATTTGTCAACGAAAATGAAGTTACATGTAACTTAAATTTAATGTTCACATGCATTAAATTTCATGCAAATTCACATAGAATTTAATGGAAAGTACACTAAATTTAATATACATGTATATAAATATATACTTTTCAGTTACAGATGCATAAAATTTAACGTAATGTCACGAAATTGAATTCAATTTGTGCAACTTAAAAATACATTCAATTTCATCATATTCTTAACAGTGTGTATGTTTGATTAAAATGCTGACATTTGTTATTAAAAGAAACAGAGATGAATAAAATTAATTTAATCAAATGTACAACTTTTTTCTCAATGTGGCGATGAAAGACTAATGAGAATAATTCTTTCGTTCGATAATCGATAGAGATGTATGTCCACGAGGAATTACACGAAGAATTATTTAATTCTGATGGCGTTAAATTTCTCTTGGATTCGAACGACAGTTTCGTCTAGTTACGTCGGAGAAATATTTTTGGATTACGATGCGACTCGCGTTCGTGGGGATGCGTAGCGTTTGGAAGTTTTCCAAATGTACGCGGGTTGACCTAAAACTCAGTTAGAAAATTTGACGTTGTCCCACCCGCCACGTCTCGCATCCGGAATCGACAGTATCGTCCTGCGCAATGAATAACGATCGATTTATCTCCGGGAACGAGCTCGATGTAATTCAATCGAAACCGATCTGACCTGGACAGTTGCCAAAATAAGTCCGACGAATTGCACCTGGTTGCAGAAAAACGAAATCTACCTACCGCATTCGGCACATTTGGGAAATCGCCAGGAGCGGCTTTCAATAAAAATGTCGGAATAGATTTAGAAGAGATGAGGATAAATATTCCTGACATAATAATAAGGGAACGTTTCATGTCCCTTGGCGAGATTGGTAAATACACGACGTATTAGTTTACGTTAAGTAGCATCGCAGGGATTGACTTTCTAATTAGTAGCTGGCGGCGTGAAAGTTACCATGTACACTTTTCTTTAATTGTCGACCTTGAATTAACTCGAAAGACCTCTTGCTATTTCATTAAATAGGATAACTTGTTGTAATTGCCGGCTGTCAGTCCTCAAGAAGATACCATAAGAAATTCCGGAGGGTCTTGCAGACGTTCTTGAATCTGAATGTTGAGATAATGTGCCGAAAATAAACCCTACGCACAAGAGTATTAAGGGCTTAAATGAATATCTCAGATTTTATTAACTGCGTTTGATCCTGGAGGACAGCCAGAGATCGCCGTGACGTAAATCCAGACGGGTTTGCAACTTCAAATACCACGTCTGTTGGACAATTCTCGTTGCGAATGTGGTTCCAAGAATTAATTAGTCGAGTCGGTACGCCGCACGAGTGTTCCGCGAGCCGAAATGAAGTGACTTGCCGAAACTCGTGAGTCACCAATCTTCTTGTCTAATTCGAATTAACGTGCGGTGAAATGCACGCGAAGTGATATCGCGCGATTCACTGCATTCTCAGGCGATTTATCATATGAATGAAATTATATTTTTATAACATTTATCTTAATTTGAATAATAACGTTCATGGCATAAAATTGAAAAGAAATCAAATATTGATATCATCGACCTTTTTAGTAATAGAAATATTATATTGTAGAAAATTCTACGAATGTTTTCCCGAAAGCATGAGTCGAGCCAAAACAATCGCTATTAATAACAACGATTCTGAGTAGTTATCCGTTTTTACCAGGCCTGCTTACGTGCGCAATACGTGCGAAATTCGGCAATAACGCGATTTGTAAATTGTAAAAAAGAAAATGGAAACGCAAAGTTATAATTTTCTAAAGTATTCAGGAAAAGCGCCTGATTCGAGCTTGTTCTTCCTCTCTAGCAATAAAGTTCATGTTTATTCTTGCGTCAGTAAAATGACTTATTCTTGATAAATCGCGATAACTAGACAGGACGGCAAGAGATATTTTCTGACATTTTTATGCGACAGATGCATCGTATCGTGTTTGCGTTTAAATGAAGTTGCTCTGATTTCAGTTTTTCTGCGTTCGTTTGATGTTCCGAGCGAAAGAAATTTCAGAAAAGTTCAGCAAGCGTAAGATAAAAAAAATATGGAACTTTGCATAATGTATAGATGTTCAGTTTTTTAGGGGTGGAAATACGTTTTTAAAAAATTGGTATTTATGTTTCTAAGCGAATATCACCGAAACCATGAGAAAATATGAAAAAATCGAATGGCATCGTTACACTGAAAAATATGATGTTATATCAATAGTATTATTTTAATTGAAAATAATCTCGTTAATTCACAGTATTAATAAAATAAAATCTTATCAAACAAACAATTTTATCAAAACAAGAGCATGACATTTTTGTTTCATTAATAGTATTATTGAATTATAAAATTATTTTCAATTAAAATAATGCCGATCATCATTTGTTTACAGTGTATGTAATGCTTTCGAAACCATAAAATTTTTATTCGAAACGTTTTTCTCAATGTTTCAGTGATATTCATAAATGTTTCGGTCTACTTTATCTGCAAAGTTGCAGATTTTTTATTTTTACATTTATCGAACTTCCCTTGTCAGATCAAGAGACTTCGTTGCGAAGATAAGTTTTATCGCCACTTGTTCATTTCGCGCTTGATTGTTCTCCTTGAGCGTTCTCCGACTTTTGTATTATGATTCCGCGAGCTTCTTTGATAGATCGCTTTACAAGTGCTCAATGAAGGAGACTAATGGTATGCCCTCACACCGCGAATTGATGCTACACAAGTGCCAAGCTTAAAATACGTCTTTGCCGAACGTACAAGTTCGGGCTGAAGAAGAATCCTTCATATGCACTTAACTGTTTCTGTCTGAATCACTGCGTCGCGACAACGATGAATCGTTATCTTGGCGGGTCACGATTTCTGATTAATTTTAGAAACAAGTTTTTAATGATAGTTGCGCCCTTCACGATTTTATTTTAATTATTTATTATTCTTGTGTCATTTTATTATCAAATTAGGGAAAGAAATATAGGGGAGACCGGAGCGCTGGTTGTTGTACGGGATTGATTGTCAAAATACTTAATATATAATTCAATCATGGTAGAAAAATCTCTTTTTTGACTGTAGATTACTGATACAATATTAATTTGTTGTGTAAAATAGTTTGCATCAAAAGCATTGTGTACATATTATTTATAACGACTTTTAAGAAAATGAAGCTGGGTAAATTTTTCTTATCATCTATTTTGTTGTCTGACAAGTCTTTAGCATTATTAATCGCGGTATCTCTGTATTCATAGAAAATGACATGTCTTAGAAAATCTTTGCTACAATTAATTAATCCTGACAAAGTATGTAAATCTCTTTTATTAATAGTTACAATCTCTTTTCTTTAAAGTTACAATCTCTTTTATTAAAAATGGCTATGTAGGGTAGATTAACCAAAATGTGACAGGGTTAAGTGGCAATCAATTTTAATATTTTTAGATCGACACATTTTTAGAGAATATACTTACAAATATATTATATTTCATATAGATATATGTTTTTTCATACAGAAACTACAGCACAGAAATAAATTACGTATTTTATGATTAAAATAACAATTTTATTTATATTAATGCCATAATTACTATTTCTCAAAATATAAAACTAACATTAAAATAAAAATTGTATTTTTTATACGTATTATCCATAACAAATATCCTACTGCCAATCCTAGAACGTGTGACAATCAATCCAAAACATAGGACTAATTGTCACATTTTCGCAGCTTCATTTAAAATTAAATAACTTATTTTTGCGATATGATGAATTCAAGAGTAATATTTTTTTAAATACCTAAAAGATTTAGATATATTATAACGTATATAATATTTCAAAATCAAACATCCACTTTTTTCTAAAAGCCACTAATCAAAAATTGTGACAACCGGCCTCGGTCTCCCCTAGTACAACCAACAAGTTTAAATGAGAGCTATAAACTTATTGATTTACGTAAAACAAGTTACCGCGGCAGATAATGCGGTAGTAATGTTCGTGCTTTCACTATCAGAATGTGATGTCAGATAAGTAATTCGTTTACTTGCGATCTCATATGGTGCAATACTAAATCTCGTTGCTACGAATAATTAATAAAACGGTATATCTACAGCTTGTTCCTGTATCGGAAAAAGCAGAAAGTAGACTTGACTGTTGATTTCGTCAGAATTTTTCTCGTACCCAACGATTCGCCAATCAAGTAGATGCACTGCTGGCGCGCATAAATCAGATTCTAAAGTAATTCTGACAACGAATGAATTATTATCTCGGCAGGTCAGTGGTTCGGCGATTTTTGCCGCTAGTTGGTCAATTTTTTTTGTATTTGTTATTTATCGTGTCACTGATGACTATGTTACATTTTTAGAAATAACGAGTAGCGTACGATTATCGCGCGATACGCAATACTGTTGCTGAGAAAGGAAAGTTGATCTTAATTGTGTGCGGATTCCTCATAAAAGATCACGTGACTGATAACACGAAGAAAGCAAAATATCTATGTTAAAATCACACAGTTGCACGAACTATGTGTTCGGCTAATTATAAATCGTAGAAGATAACGAAGTAATCTCGTGATCTCGCCATGGCACATTTAATGATATCTCGAATTCTCCTTTGGGAGAATCTACAGTTACAGTAGATGCGTGTTCTGACGAACTTTTGTTCTCTAACGAATTCATCCGAGTTATTCGTTAGAAATAGAAAGGTGATAATAATAAATGCGTATTCTAATGAAAGGTAATCTTGTTGTAGAGTAAAATTTTATGTACAGTACAAGTAAAATTTTTTATGGAGTACAAGTAAAATTTTTAATGGATTTTCCAAAAAGCATATCGTGAATGCCATCCATCTTATGTAGTTGCGACATTTTTAATTTCGAATTTTAAGATTACAGTCGAATCTCTATAAAAGTAACTTGTCGGGACCGATCGACCTCCGTAAAAGTAAAGAAATGCGCATGCGCTAGCATATATGCTCGATTACTATATGGGAGGTTAAAACACGACTTTTACGGAGGTTAAAACAAAAACGGAGGTTAACTTTATGGAGGTTTGACTGTAATCTTAAAATTCGAAATTAAAAATGTCACAACTACACAAGATGGCATTTATTATATGCTTTTTAGAAAATCCATTAAAAATTTTACTTGTGAGTGGAAAAACTAAATACGCAAATAAAGTGTTTGCCTGCTGAGAGAAAGAAAATGAACAACTATTTCTTGATTAATCTTCTTCCACATTTCTTACGAGACACGTCTCGGTTATGGTAAGTTTTTTCACGCATCCACTGTGACTACAGCCTTAAATGGGCCATGCCGATTTATGCATCCATCCGTGATAATCGTCTACTTGCGCATGCAATCACCATCATGCCATCAGCGTATTTTACCCACCTACGAAAATAGCCTCGGCGTTTTACGGTCGCCGAAAATGGGAAGCGGTTTTCGCGGTTGTGGGGTGGGTAACATCCTGATGCTTTATAATTCATGCCTCGTTGCGTTACGTGTCGCCCGTAAATCCACGCTCGTGTGGATTCCCTCGCCGAATCCTTCCTTCGCGGATGCGATCTTTCGCGATGCGCCGGCCGCATTTTATGCGTCGCAGTAACGAGCTTCCGCGGTGAGCTTTACGGCGGATTTATGAGCGCTCCTCGCCGCGGTCAGGTGGTAAAGTCGTTTCTTAATGCTCGGCACCATCGAGCGAGGGTATGTTTCGGTGATGCGTACTCGAGAAAGAAGAGAGAGAGAGAGAGAGAGAGAGAGAGAGAGAGAGAGAGAGAGAGAGTGCAGGCATGTGGCTGCGTGTAATCGAGACGAAGGCTTGCGCATAGAGGCGGTCTGGAAGCGAAAGGAGCGGATGGATCGAAAAAGAAAACACCGAAAGAGTTTCGCGTAAACAGCGCTTCCGCGAAGTCCATCGACTGTTTATCGAGGGAGGAAGGTTGTTGAAATGTATCGCTTCTCCCTCGGGATTGAGAGGCTATGCGTCTATAGACCTCTCCGGATGTAATATGTGCTGGGGGTGAAATACGAGCAAAGCTTGCACATCGCACTGGAAAAACTATGGGGAACATGCCAATGTTTAGTCTGTAATCAATGAGAATGTAATTATCTCTTTTATTTGCGTGTATATAAAATGTTGATATAGAATTTATAAATTCTGCAAATTTTATGTAAATAAAATTATCGAAATCTAAAAATACATTGTAAAAAAATAAAATGTAAATTTTAACTTAAAGACGTATAGTGGACTTTTCGAGACATGCAAAAGTATTAAAATTAACGCAAAGACTATGAATATTTTTTAAACTACTACATTTTTTAAATTACTAGAATATTTTTTTAAACAAGTACAGGATAACAAAAAATCTGCCTACAAAATTTTATATATTTATCAAACGATTATAGTAATGTATATTAAAAAAACAAATTCTACATTTTATTAAATACCAAAAAGACTTTATCAAAAGATTTTCATCAGTTGATGAAAACCGTTTTATTGGCTATCTGATGGGAGAATTTATTCGTACACCCAGAGAAAGGTTTCTTCGATTTAAAGAAATGTTTCTTTGCTATACGGTTAAAAAAATTTTTATTATTTGAACGTCATTTCTTTAAATCGAATAAATTTTTTTATTTAATTTCAAAAAATAATGTTCAAAGAAATTTCTTCTTTAATCGTATGGTAAAGAAACATTTCTTTAAATCGAAGAAACCTTTGTAGAAAAAATTGTACGATCACCATCATCGATGCATTCCCGAAGTGCATCAAGCTGGTATCAAAACTATAAAAGTGCCAGTTCGAATGTTAATTATTATATATATATATTTTTTTGTTAATAAAATATAACTCCAGAGTTTTTTATAAATATGTATTACTTATGATTTGATAAACACAAAACTTTGCAGTCACTTTTTTGTCCCCCCTGTATATACTGAAATGCTTTCAAATTCAAAAAATTATTTGCTTATTTTTAATAATATCTTTTGCACTAGAAAACATTTAGTTTGCGAAGACTGCATCAATAAGATAAAATCTTTCATAGTACATATATGGCAGATAAATTGAACTCTCGATTCGGAGAACGACATATTTGCGATCCACTCGCGCGAACTTTAACTTCCAGCGTTCATCATTCTCAACAGATAGCGTACAACGATAATCATAAAATTCCGCACGATTTTATGAGTTTTCCCGATTCGATAAAGAATGCTCGAACATTATTCTGCTAAAGCTTTAATAAGAATCTTAAGAAGTGAACAAGATAAGGTTAATGTGCATTTACCAGCATATTAGTAACGTCTGGATAAAACTGATACTTTTTTTATGTTGCACAAGATATTTTTGCTAAGAGGTAGATCAATTGCGGATTAACCTAATGTCGTTTAGATAGGCGTGCGAAGCAATAAAAGAAACGCTGGATTAGCAATTAAGAACGATGCATTCGCGTGTCGTTTATAAGAAAAGATTATGGAAGCAATATCCATCTAATTCTTTGAGTTCAATATCAATAAGAACTAATTGCTATTATCACGGAAAAAAGATTAGCTGCCACAACTAAAAATTAGGTTTCGCAGTTAATTCAGTAGTATTATATGGACACCTAACGTCGTGTCTGCGAGGTCTAATTTCCATTAGCTGTGAGACTTAAATATTATTATTGTAACAGACAAGCATTTTGCTATTATGTCGATATATTGATCATTGCATCAAACGTTTTCTGTGTAGCAGACAATTTGGTAGCAAGCACAGTTTTAGCAAACCATATTTAGCTGTGGTACACTGAAAGAAAAGATTGGCTGCTGCAACAAATTAGATGGTATAGCATTTTTAATTGGTAGCTGCAGCCAATAAAAAATGCTATGTTATATTTAACCATCCAATTTGCTGCAGCAACCAATCTTTTCTTTCAGTGTAGAGATAATTTTTTTTTACGCTGACATATCCGATAACTATGTCAACTTCATGTTGTTAAATAAATTGATCTGTAACAGACATGCATACTTTGCTATCACGTGCTTATATATTAGCTACAGCAGCAAATCCTCTGTATGTATATTAGCAAATTTCATACCTAATGCAATTTCAGCTAATCACAATTAGCTGTAGCCAGAAACATTTTTTTTTCTGTGTAGGATATAAAACAACAAATATTGATATCTGTAACAGATATCAAATAATACTCTTTACTTTTTTTACGTTCTCTATTTATAAAACATACGTGGTCCTCGTTCCAATATATCACTATGTCCCTTGATGTTTGAAGATGCATATTGCACGTAAATAATGCCCTGAACTATATTTATCTTTCAAGGATCTAATGCAATGAAATTAAACGCCAGTCAGTTTCGCACAAATCGCGAGTTGTACGGCTTTTGATGATGCGCAGTAAACCGAAACCGTGAGTAAAAAGTATACGAGAAAATCAGGGATTCTTTTAAGTCGCCGCCGTGCGAAGCATCGAGTTATTCGCGTCTAATTTAATTTTACCATGCGCGAACGTTAATTGAATATTCCGTCACATATGTGGGTCACTGGGATTAATCATCATCTAAATATGCAAGGTCTGACTATCCGTACGTACATCTCTCTCCCGTATAGTAATGCGATGAAATTTGCGGTTGTTTAAACCAAAAATATCTGATAGCCCGATCCGGCCAATGGCGATGGAGGATTCCCTTTGATCGTTCGGCATCGGTGCACGTGAATTTACAACGGAAAACCACGAATGGACAACGTGCATGCAGTGGAATTGCTCAATTACCTCAGCGCGGCAATTCCGCTCCGGCCGGCATGCAGAAGTCGATGGAACGTGGCGAGTTTACCTTTGTAAATTGGTGCAAAAAGGGCAAAGCACGATCGCGACGACAGCCTCTGTGGACGTGCGTCGTCGTTTTGCTCGTCTGGGCTGCCGTCGCTGCGAGCTATACCGCGAAATTAAGGTGCACGCATCGCGTTCTCGTTTTACTCCGGAGCACGTAAGACTCGGAGCGACGAGCTCGTTGTCGAAACGTTCTTCTCAAGTAACGAATTAATCGTTATGCTTATACATATTAATTTTACTAGATTTTTTCTTGGAATATATTGTGACTTATTCATGAAAAATCGCTTATATACACTGAGAAAAATGTTTAGATTAATTGAAATTCTAGTTGAAAATTGAATCAGAATTTTCTGCTCATTAACTACATTTTTAATTAAATTTACTAGAATTCTGGTTAAGATAATCAAAATTCTGATTGATATAATCAGAGTCTTCTGGTTCATCCATTTTCAATCAAACATTTTTCTCAGGCTTTCTCTGAGAGAAATTATTTAATTAAATTTAAAATCATACATAATGTAAACGATGGACGTTCTGGCTCTGCTTTGAGCCAAAACATCCAATCGTTTAAATTATATATAATTTTAAATTTAATTAAATAATAATAATTTGCGCATCACTTACTGTACTATACTCTTGATAATTGTTATATTTTTACATTCTTTACATTATCAAGATTCCTTGTACAATTCATAACATTTCTCTGTTTGTTCTGATGTAATGATCAAATAGTTTGTAAAATTATTTAGAAAGCTTTTCTCCTCTCTCTGGTATTTCGCGCTCTGTAAACAAATTCTCTGACTGTTATTGCATCGGTCTTGACGATGAGCGGTACTGAAGTTTGCAGACGATTGGCGCCTAGCGGGCGGCGACTTCCGAGGTCAATCCTACGAACGTTGATTCAAAAAGTTTTGACGCGAATGAAAAGAGAAGTTTTGCCGGACGCCGTTGGTTCGCATTGCCAAGGTCAATCTAATCTTGGCTTTGTGTAGGTAAGGGGAATCACCGACATATCGCTACGCACGCAGATATGCCGGTCATTAATAACGTTGAGCATCCATGATAGAACACATCCGAACCAGTTCTCAGAAGTAGTACTTGAACAATCTTAAAGAACCGCGAAATGAGTTTGGCAACGTGCACTGATGAGAATAATCAATATTGTGGTTAGAAATTCTAATTTACAGATTGTCTTATTAATCTGTCCTTTGATTGCGAATTTACACAAGTTAAAACTCAATGTATGACTAATCTGATAATTTAATTAATATTAATAATTATTTTAATAAATAGTTTAATAATTGATTTATACACATTTAATTATTAAAATAATTAATATAATATTTATTATAGAGATTATTCAGTATTTATATATAGTACAAAACATAATTTATTAATATATATTATCAACAATTATAAATTTATAAACGTAATATAAAATGAAATATTAACGAATAAAGGATGTTCCCATGAATGTAGGACATTGTTAGATTAAATGTCGTTCGTTGCGAAGCAAAACGATTTTTGACGAGAGTGGCAGCTATACAGCTATACAGCAGGCAGGTGTCTTCCGTCGTTTCGTGCAATATGACTGTTGTCATGATTCGAAGTGATATTTCAAGGTAAGTCGGTGCTATCTTCGGCGCCGCTGATGCTCGTGAAAGTTAATCTCAAGTTCGGCAGGGCGGAACGAGCTTATGATTTGGCCCACGTTCCGCGTGAATTACGTGAATGACGGGCAAAACTAATGTACTATCCCATCGATCTTATTATATTCTGTCGACATATGGATACTGAAGCGATCGATTCGTAATCTTCGTCTTACGCCAAGCATGCAGGCATTGTGCAATCCGGCGTTGACAAAATTAGTTTTAATAGTAAACACAAATGGGACAGTACAAATAACCTGTCGGAAATAAATCTTTTCGTTGCCTTCGTCATCACAGTAAATCACTGTTTATTACAGTGTTATTTTCGGTATGACACTTTTTCAGAGATACGCTCCATTTTATCGAAACAAATTGCTGGCAGAAGCTACAGGACGTGTTGCGTCCTATAACTCTGCACTGTCTATCCTTGGTAGAAATTTCATGCATTCTTTGAGTTGTTACTCGATAGTTATATTAAGTTTATTTAATAACAAAAGTAAAACTATTTAGATTCTAAAAAAGACGTTTCACTACATATACCGATTGTTGCGAAGAATATTACTAAAGCCTCGGTAGTCTAAAGGCATAGGACGCTCGTACGGAATACAAGAGATCTGTTTTCGACTCCCGGCCGAGGTAATATTTTTCGCAATAAATTTATTTATAGTTTTTCAATACATTAACATCTTTCTAATATGATGTCAGATTGAGCAACAAATTATTAAATTGCTTATCAATTTAATTTGTGATATTACTATACTCTCTAAATCTGAATCAGTGGATAGTTACTAATTACCCAGTGGTATTTGGCACTGGATAATTAGTGAAGCTCAACTAAAAAAAGAGAAGAATGTTTGAGCATTATGTAACTAAAATACTGATATTTGCACATTAATTTCAATGTTCTAATACCATATTTATTGAATTTATGCACTAAAACAAAGTTAGTTAAATCTCATAATAAAGATTAGCTAGGGATCTCATATTTCAATCACTGATTACCAGTAGTATACTTGGCACTGATATCAGTGATTCTCCACTGATTCAGATTTTGAGAGTAGTAGTTTGATTGCATTTACAAGTTGGAAAAATCGTTTCGGCGCGCAGTTCAAATAACTACATATTTAGTATATTCACACAGAAATTTTTTAATAGCATTAAAGATCCAACTTCGATCGGTATAGGCTTCTAGTTTATTAATTGTGTTCTCACATGTACGGTCTAAAATCAGATTCTAATTGTTTATTTAGATTCTAATCAAGGTACAATGCTTTGCCTGCAGTTACTGCACACCAAAGGAATGTACAATTTAAATCGATTTACTGAACAAAAATAGAACAATAATTGTTTAGGAAATGCTGAATTTAGTAGGTTGCGGCAGGACTGAAAGAGACTTTATTTAAATGTATTTTAATATGCTCGTTTATTATTCGCGATCTAATTACATACGTCAATATGTGACAACTGCAGTCAATACTGTCAACAGATGAAACCTGGATTATTGTTGCGTGACCTCTCTAATGCTCAGCCTGTCATACCTTCCGATCGAAGTTTTCTTTCAATCTTTCGAGGTTTTAAATTTTCTATAAGCAATATACGGCTAGGATATTGCTTGTCTACCTGTGCAGCCTATGTCAATCATATTATGATACTTGCCAAGCATCGGCGTGTGGTATTGCATCCAAACTGTGTCGGAATATTGCTGAAGAAGAGGTACGAAAAAACAAATACCATTTAGCGATTGGTCCCAAACGTTTCTTATTAATATTAATTCTTATTAATATTAAACAGAATTATTCCTGATGATAATGCTGCCCAGGCAGATCAATGCAATCACCACATTTGCACGCAATAATTTTAATAACAACACTTGGAAAAAAAAAATATTAGAACGAGATTAGTTATTTGCCGTAATTTTTTAAACGCTGGATACGCAGCTTCCAAATTGTTCCATCCGACTTCCGAATTGTTCTATTTTTACATATTTTATCATAACTATGATATGTGACATTCTAGAGAAATTTAATTGCCATCAAAATTAGGTATTAAATTGTTAGGACTCTCAATTTTCAAAAAGATTTTTTAATATCCACTATTAATAAGTATAATATTCATAGATATATATAGAGTCTATTGTGGAAAAGCGAATTATATACCTGAGTCATTAGCGATTTATCAAATAGCTTTCTATTATGTTTAAACATAAGAGTTTTTTTAGGTCGCTATATACACGAATCCGATGTCAAACTTGACAAATTCAGTATTATAAAAGACATCTATACATTTTGCAACAATCCGAACATTTTTCAAGTTTTGACATCTGTCATATTGAATCCACTATTTTAGTTTGTTAATTTTGATATCGGATTCACATTCCTTTTTTACAAATTGAATTGTAAATTTTTTTAAATTGTAACGTGATGAAATAATTTGGGAAGCATTCATGTTCAGCGTATAAAAAACTATGAAAAATCATTGGTCTTATTCCAGTGTTAGAAAAAAAATTATCTTCTATCGAACAATGTAACCTATTAATACTAGACAATAACTAGGCAGATGTTTATACAAGTGTTGCACAGCAGAAAACCTTCAGTCATTGAATACAGCTTTATCAAGTTCTTATTCATTTCTTATACGCAATGTCATTACAACTAATGAGAATACAGAAATGCCAGACAGTTATCCAATGAATGTCCAGAAAAACGGTATACATTTCTACCAGAGACCTCAACCAAATGAAAACACAAATCACTATGTAACTAAGAAACGCTCGCAAATAATGATAGCCTGTAAATTAGTAGCGATCACAAAATATCCGATCTTGCATTCGATGAGAATTACGATCGGTACCACCGTACGTATCCGGAAAGATACGGAAGACGATCATCAATTGCCGAGATCGTCGATAGATCTGCGAGGGTTCTTCGGTATACAGTTACAGAATGGTCTCTCACGTCACGTGCTCTTCCTCGGTATTTCATGCAAACGGAGCGGCGTATTCGCGAAGGGGAAAAGCATCGATAGCTCGAGCTCGCGTGTGCGATTGTACGTGGCTTGCCAAGTCGAACCCTTGACTCGATTTTAATCTCCACCATCGATCCGGGGAGAACTCAACGGTAACTGACTTTACGGCTTTCAGCTCTCACGACAACATCGGACGTACACGAAAGCGTTCTTTTATTCGTTCCATGATTCGTGAAAACGAATTATTCGCGTTTTGGAGTTGGTCTATCCGGCATCGTAACGCATAACAATACTCGATTGATTGATTTTATGACAATTTTCCGTGTATCATTAAATAATGTAACTTTTTCTTAAATATGATCATTGAGTAAGAATAACTAGGAATACATTTGCTATAATTTTGTGTTACGTTGTAACAACTATATGTATGTTTTAAAGTTAAACGTGGATTACATGTGTTGCATGTCATGTCGACGATTGTTAAATAATTCCCTGTTATTGTCATAGTTGCGCAATCTCTTCATTACGCTGTGATTAACGACATGAGGAATATCGACAGTTAAAAAAATCTCGCTAGTTACCCGCTTCAGTTGTCCAGAAATTTAAAAGAAATCGATTTTCTTCGCAATGATTATTACTCACCGTATTAGTGACATCCGCCTGCATGGCCGAATCGTCATCGACTCCAGTTTTGACGAGATCGTCTTCCTTCTCGTTATCCGGGTTGTTCAGGTACTCGTCGTAATCTTGCTCGAGGCTTTTAGTCTTAGCCTGAGGATCGGTTTTCGTCTCCTGCCGATCGTGACCCTTGACCATCCTACCGATTGTGTTTTTCGAGGATTTATGTCCGACGGATTTGACGGTCGAGTTTACGAAATAATTGGACGTGGTATTAGTAGCGTTAGACGCGTTCGTGAAGAGTTCTACCGATTTGGAAACGTTTTTCGATTCGTACTTGAGATTTTTGTAACCATCGCGCTTCACGTGCTTATTCGGTTCGATGTTCCGGTAATCCCTCTTGACAGTGGTCTTCGGAGTAGTCGGGTCGTCAGACGTAAGTCTTTTGATGATATCATCGTAGGTTTTCAAGAGTGGCTTTGTCCCATTTTTGTAAAAATCGTTATCAAATTCTTCCTCCCCGTTATCTCCGTTTCTCTCGTCATTGATATCTTTCCAGATATCGTCGTCGTCTTCATCTTTATCGTCCTCCTCGAGCCCGCCATGGTCTTCGTAATCTTCGTCCTCCTCTGCCTTTTGCTCATCCTTTTTCTTTGCAAAATTGTACTTTGTGTCCGAGGAATTAAGTTTTTTCTTCCAGTCGTCCGTCCATCTCGTCACGTCGCCACGATCGACGACATCTTCGCGATCTTCCAAGCGATGTCTCTTCGCCCCATGATAGCCGTTCATTTTATTTCTCCAGTCTCTCCTGTAAGACGGGTACCGCCTAGAATTTCTCCGTCGTTCGTAATTGTCCCCGCCGTTTCCATATCTATACGGCCTCTCGTAGTCGTAATCTTCCTCCGTGTCGTCGAAGTCCGACACGTCGCGATTGCGCGAATACGCGGGCCTATGGTGAGTCCTGCCGGGTCTGTATCGATGATTCTTCGTATTATACCGTAATGGCATCCTGCGTCTGTCGTTATTCTCATCATACCAGCCGCTTCCAGCGTGGTATCCATCGTTATGATACCTAGATGGATAGCGCGGCTCGAGCATCCGGTTGTGATAACTCTTCTGTGCAGGTCGATGATGCGACCTGGGATAATCGTGATACGATTGCGTCTCATAATCATCTTCGTCGATCGGATCGTCGAAGTCACCTTCGTATTCATAATCCACCTCCTGCCAGGATCTTCTGTCGAGCTCGTGGTGGTTCCTTCGATTCGAGGACTCGTGTCTATGCCTGTGTCGGTGTCTCGTCTCCGTCGTCGCGTCCTCGTGCTGATGGTACCGGCATTCGACCACGAACAGGCCGTAAGCCATCAGCAGACCCAGCAACAGCAGCAGCCTTCTGTCGCGTGTCATTTCGTCAGCACCGTTTTTCTCAGGTCACCTTACATCATCACGGACCACGTGACTGCGGCTTTCGCGCGGTCGCACCTGTCGATCACCTCTCGATACCTCACCGGTCGCGTGCCCCTCAACGGCACATTGAGCCCGCTCGATTGTCGAGCAGCAGCAACAACACTCGTTACAATCGGTGTTACGTCGATCATTCCATCGATCGAACCGAAACGGGACGCCGCGGCGCCGCGCCCTGCCGAACGATTTCTGCTGATCAATTGACAATTCAATCCGTCAATTTTCCCTGACCGCAGGCTCGTTTCTATCTCTCTCTCTCTCTCTCCCTCTCAATTTAACCACACGTCGCGGCGGCGTCGTGGTTGTAGTGACCACGTGGTGACCGCGGAACCTGAAACGACGAAGCAATTCCGGAGGGTGACTCCTTTTGGCGTGATTCCAGTGCAATCTGTGATGAAAACCGCCGCAAAACGGAGTCCGTCACTAATTGCTTGTGTCACCTAAATGTCACATAAAATATCGGAATTACTCGACTCGTCAACAATGATTCGTCGACAGTGTCATTTTACGCTGCTCCGCATTTTTGCAAATTACCGCGGTTGGTCTCAAACAAGAATCTATCCTTTTAATCTTTTAATAATTATTAAGTATTGTCCGTACTTAAGCTCTGCAATTCAAGAGTCCACGACTGGTTAAAAGTCGATTTGTTCACCACGCGTCCCAAACAATTCAATAATCTTCTCTGCGATTGTTTTTCACCAGATTATTATCTCAGGATATTTTTCGCAACAAGAACATCCCCTAAACGATATCCTTTGTACGTATCATCTAATTCTGATGATTTCAGCGTGCAATTGTTACGAGTCTTTTCCGTTCACCACCAGTTTCTTCGCAGGGGGTAGTTCGCTATATCGGGCACGGACGGATTCGGTGGAACCCGGAGGGAGGAAGACGCGACACGTTCACGCCGAATCGTATCGCGGACAGAATGTCGCGGACGACTGAGGCCAGCCGGAGTCTGGCGGCCTGGCCGGTAGTCTGAGAGATCGCGGAACGCACCGCGCATGCGTACGAGCGATATTCGCCTCCACTGTCCCCCTTTGTGCCGCACCGACCGTGGTACCCCGCCGCCGTCGTCTCCTTCGCCCCTTCGTCCTTCGCCTTTACCTCTGCAAGAAACCTTTGCGCACGGTGTTTCACGGACCTCGCGATGATGCACCGTGAAACAATAGGCATCGGTGTGGCGAGGGGAGAGAGAAAGCGAGACAAGTTCGTGGACGCGATGGGCCGCATCTCCTCCGGATGTACTTCGGGGGTACGAGAGAGATGTACCCCTTAACCCCGGAAATAGTCATCTGATTTTTTACGTAAACGATTACCTGGGGTGTTTTTACATCTCAATTAAAATCTATTATTAACAACAACGTATCGTATATTATTGATTGATGTTCCGATTATTAGTACTTGAGAACATTAAATATGGATTTAATCACAGTTTACTGAAAAAAGTAGAAATAAATAAGCACGTTAAGATTATTATGACAATATTTCTAAAAAAATAAAGATTTAATTAGTATAAGTTTTTTTTTATCGCGGATTTTCGATGATATTGCATATAAAAAATTTAAAGGTTTGTAAAGAATAATTCTTAAAAAAAATATGTTAAACCATATCTTTACTTAACAATATTTCGCAACAGTTTACACTTTTTTGCTACTGACTGAGATACAAAAATATCCCAGGTGACTATTTCTGGGTTAACAGCCATTACTTCTAAATACGTATGGGATCTCTGGCGATAAATCTTTCCGGAAGTAGCTTTCTTTATTAAACAAACAGATAAATTGAGACTTATTCAGTTATTCTATTTATCGTAAGACAAATTTAATATGAAGTACGACAGCTAAGAAGGAAACGATGTGCTCAGCCTTGTCACGCTTTGCCGAGCGAGGTTGGAGAACTGTGAACACAGGTGTGGTCACGCATCAGAATGTAAATGGCATGTACAAATGGCGTAAGAGCTAACTGATATTTCGATCTAAGTGTATTTTTTAAATGTAGGGGTCATTGCGCTTTGGTGGCGATACTTTATGTTGCGCTGTGCAGAAAGTTGGGAAAAAATCGAAGGTGTAGATTGATGTGGCGAGACTTCGTGGTCCTTGGTGTCACGCGTTTGTCGAAACCGGTTTTCAATTTATTTCGAATAGACACGGCATTATCCACATTAGACTCTCATAGAAGTTGCTTCTTGTCTGCGATAAAAGGCATTAAATTGATTTAATATCGAATAAAGCCCGTAGTACGCGTGTCGTTCTATTTGAATGTATCTTAATCACGAGCGAAGTGGATTTAGATAAGAATAATATTTATCCTCTAGTAAAATCTTATTTAAGAAATAGAAACACTGATTGATTTTAAAACCTCTTCATTAAATCACCGTAGTGTTGAAATACACACATCGTAATGATGACTACATTTTAAATTAAAAATGTTTTACATTTACTTTTGAACAAAAATCAATGAATTATTCATATAATAAATTATGATAAATTATGAAGCAACAATATTTGCATGCAAATATAAAAATTGGAACAAAGAAGAGACTACAATTCTAAATGACAGAAGCACAGATGTATCTTACAAGGGGATATATATGGTCAAGTTTAGAGTTAATGGATGATCGATGTTAAAAACGAGACCGCTATCTGTGCTCTTGCACAAAAGTCTTTTTTGCGAGCGATTATCCAACAGTCGCCAAGGCTTTTAGCTGAAGGAGATATCAGGCGAGTGACGCTAAGAAGAGCATTGCAGTTTTAATCCCTCGCGGGAAATCTCCTTGCTCCGATCTTCTTCGTCCACGTCCACGACATGTATAATGCGCGGAACGTACGTTTCTGTCGCGTCTCTCGATTTTACGATCGTCCAGGTCGGACGACAGTCGACCGGCTGGCCTTTTCGCCGGGCGTCCCATTCACTTTCGCACCGCCATTCAGAGATGAGATTCGGAGTAGGACGATGCGGCGAAATTCGAGCCGCAAGGAGAGGAAGAGAAGTTCGTGCTGATAAAAAAGAGAGTAGGGGAACTCCTGCCGTGATATGTCGAGGAGTGAGGTATCGAGGAGGAAACTGCGAGAGAGAATGCGAAGAGGAGGAAGACACCAGTCGTTGATGCCGATCTTGCAACCGGTACAACGAGGACTGGTTTTTCGTCGCGTACGGAGGTCGGCAGGTGCTTTTTGTCGTCCCTTTAAGCCGTCCGTGGTGCTTACGGTGATAAATAAACACGGCAGGCCCTCTCCTCGCGGCTGTCACGTTGTGCCCCATTCCCGATCCAATTGATCGATCTGTAACGCGCGATCTGTCGCCAAGAAATGTCACTGCGGGGCATGCCAACCGGGCCTTTACCGGTGTGCCAGGAAGCTGGAAAAGGGGAAACGGATCGTGCTCTTGCATCTGAAATTGTCTTTGAAGATCGCGTCAGGGTCTCTGTCAGGAAATAGAGTCACCTAACTGATTGTAGCGCACGTGCGTTTTCACAAACCATACGTTTCGTCGGCTTTGCCGTGCACGAGAGATCGGTGAAAGCAAGGCGGTATTTGAAATCAAGTCTTTTCAGTTTCCTTTTTTCTGAGAAACGATCGACGCATGATGTACGATGCACGATCTTATGCACGATTGTTACACGCTTTGGAAATCGGAATTTGCACTTTACATTATACTGAAAAAGAATTGATTGAATTAACTTGAAATAAGTACATAATAACCACTGTTTGAAATACGAACAATCCATTTGGTTAAAATAATTAAACAAAGCTTACATATTTATTATAAACAAAGTTTGACACTAGCGATATTTGTGTCATACCAATCTACCAGAAAATTAAAATTAGTACGTGGCGAGAAGTCGTTGTGATAACTTGTCTCATAAGAGTTCTTTATAACAAGGAAAAGGAAGGAAAAAAATTTTTTAACAACTCATTTGATTGGGAATAATACTATTTTATTCTTTTTGCTTGTTGTATTGTCTTATAATTTAACTGAGAATTGTGTATAATTGACAAAAAGTTATCTGCGAATTTTTTTATATCTTTTGACAAGGATCGACTAATACCAATGAAATACTCGAGTGTTCGGTGAGTGTGGAAAAGAGATTATTTTTTTTAACAGTCTTTCTCATAAATAAGAAATTAATAAATATTCTGTTATGTATGTAATATCTAGAAATTTCAAACATACGGTCAATAAATCGTTTGAGAGAGAAATTTTGTATCTTGGAAGACACTCATCTACCATTCAAGGTCAATCATGGATATTTTTGTAATTTTACCGAATATTAATGGATATCTTGCGAAAATGTTAACTACGTTGGAACATCTGAAGATGGCTTGATATAAAGCCGAAACATGTAATGAAGTTTACTAACGTTAAATTTTTTATTTTATTTAATTTTGTGACATATATATATTTTTAACGTTTTATATGTCCTTTACAACATTATTTGAAATTTTAGAAAATAATTAAATAAATTTAGTTGCATATATGTGTCCTGATTACAGTAACCAGACATATTTTGAATCCGCTTTGCACACTCACGCGTTGTGTACTATATTTTTATATTTTCTATACTCACTGTTAAATCTATAGTGAAAATTTAAGCTAATTTAAGTTGCCACTGCTTCTACTCAATATATCGTTATTGTATACTAAAACAATGGCTAGATTTAACACTATATAGTGTCAAATTTAATTATCGTTTTAGTATACAATAACGATATATTGAGTATTAGGAGTAGTGGCCACTTAAATTTAAATTTTTGATAGTGTAGATTTAACAATGTATAGTGTTTTATACTATATTTTTATAAGTACCACAATAGCTGCTAATACTCTATAAAACTACACTGAGAGAAAAATGTTTTGTATTTGTAACTATGATTATATATTACTATAATTATGATTATTACTGCTATAATAATAATAACAGTAACTATATGTATAGTTGGCAACCTAAAATGACTATATATATAATTACAATTATTATAACCATAAAATAGTTGAAATCACCATAAAAATGATTCAAGTGACTATAATTTTATAGTTATATTTTGGAACAACCATATTTTTTATAAATCATTTTATACATAGTTATTATTATTATACTGTATTACTATTATTATTATTATAGCAGTAATAATCATAATTAAAGTAATATGTAATTATAGTTACAAATACCAAACATTTTCTCTCAGTGTAGTTATAGATATTCAGAGGTGCCAAAGGGTTAGGTTTGCGGGTTATCGCCATGTCGTGATTCATTGCTAATGTCAACGTTTCATGAACCTTGCCGTTCACTTCATCAGAGCGAGGATCGCACTGATACTGATAATACTGATAATTCAAAAGTATAAGTTATAGATATTATGATGTCAATGTTGCCAAATTTATAATTGTAGCTATATCGTTTTCTTTCAATATTTTTATCATAACCATAAAATACTTCGATGCAATAAAAAAGCAAATTGAGGGTAAAGATTAATTCTTTCGACTGCTGTAAACCTCATTTTTATGTTTTATTTTATGCCACAGATCTTTGTAAAGTTTGTACAAAGTTTTCAGATTTGAAGGATATTCATTTGTATCCGTGTAGCTCTATAAAAAAAATCAGACAATTCAATCGCACTGTTTTTCGAATATACCTATTACATAAGCATTAATCAAATTCTAACCTAAATGTTGTATCAAAATATTTGATTACAATAATCAGAAATTCTGTTTACTGTCACCAAAATTTGCTTAACCAAATATATCTTGTTAATTAACTGTTATTATTTGCATGCATTATCTTACGAAACATCGGATGCACGCAGAGATCAAAATTGCTCTTACGTCGCACGATCATTAAAATATTTCACGCCAGACTCATTTTCCTAAATGTCGGGAGTGAGTTGTGTAACACGCGTTGGAGGTCGCGGCACGGAGGCGGAAAAATTGATTTTACAACGCGGAATCTATCGGTCACGGCACGGCGGCGCGGCGTTTAGCGTCGGCGACCGTGGATTTCTCTAATTATTTCGCTTTCACGCCCCGTCGGCGTTCATGTCCGCGTTAATTTGTATATTCACTTGTCGGGACTAGCAAAGGGTGAACAAACGGGCCCTCGTTAACGTCGACTCGTTAAAACGGCGATTAAATCACATCTGTCCGACGGAATTTGCGTGGAACGCGTGTAATCGCGAGCCGTGTAGATTAACGAGGTGAGAGGTCCGCCCGGTTAAATGAATAGCGGGGCTGGAAAGATAAATTCGCTTTTTAAGAATCTTTTGTACGCGTGCCATTTCGAAGACGCGTTGCGTGACTTTCGCCGTGAGTGATGAAATGAATAACCGCCACGCGTGATCGTAAAGTGCATCGCGCGATAATATTCACATTTTACTATTTGCTTTTTATTACAAATAGTTTATCGTGAAGCACATTTCGTGTTCCACACGACCGGACGATATGCGTTTGCAAGCACTTTATTCTGGCGATAGGACTCGAGTGATCGTCCAGATAAAGAACGTTCAGAGGTAGCTTGCGTGGTCATGTGGGGTTTCATCAAGATTTTCGTGAACACGAAACGAGATTAGTCACGCGGATTAGAGCGCGCCTTTCGTGCCAGAAGAGAGACGGACACGAGGTACCGATTTGTTCTACTTACAGAACGTAGCGTGGGCCCGAATGCACGTGTAGTTTTTCATATGTCGACTTAAAGATCCGTGTCGTCGACATTATCTCGTTCCGTCTCGTTCCTTTTTATTGATTTCTCGTGCACGAACATTTTTTTCCGTTTTTTACAGCTGACATTCGTGACTCGAAATAATTGCGGATTGCTTAAAATATAAGCGTAACTAATGATTAATTATGAATATTGAAAGGAATATTTAATGGAATCCACAAACTCAAAGAATCAAAAACTTTGTATTAATAATTATGTGAAAAGAACATTAAAAAAAAGACACTAGCAACTATAAAGATGACAATTATACAATTTTATACATAGAATTATAATATAATAATTGAATAAATATTTTGTATAAAATAGTTTATTTAACAATACATACACTGAGAGAAAGGATTTTATTAATTCAGCAAGCCACCAGTACCTTTAACCGGTAATCGGTAAATATGTGACAAAAAATTTTATTGTGATTACTGCTAGTCTGCTATACCAACTAATTATTAGTAACAAAAACAAACTATATAGAATCTAACCTATCTTTTGGATAGACTTTAGGCTCCTTTACATAGAATTCGTAGATGATCGTGGAGTCTTAAGTCGTAAGGAACCGATCAAGCACAGTCAAATATAGGAAGAATACTTGACTAGAATTAGTCAATTTCTTATGATTTGAGACCCTGCAACCGTCTACGACTTTTATATGTATATGAGCCTCTTATTTGCTAGCTATACTATTGATTGTTTGTTACATTGAAGAATTAATTTGCAATCGTAACAAATCAATTATTTTTTTAACAAATATCACATTTGCTTTCCCTTGATTTGTTCCTATAACAAAATCATTTCTCTCAGTGTATATATAATACATTAATTCTACATAGAAAACTTGTATAATTGTCATTGTCACCTTTATTTGCTATCACTACATTTTTCTCTAAATAAAAACACGTTAAAATGTATGCATTTTTTTCTTTTGAAAAACTCGTCCGAAAAAGAGTGATAATCATTTATCTTTAGAAATATTACGTATTTATAAATCACAGGTGCTTTATCATATTTATAATGATTATATTATCAAAGCTGTCATACCAGTTATATATCGTGTAATATTTGTTTTTCTTGATTTTATGAAGTCAATACGTTGGAACATTAATCTTTTATCAGATTATTTGGAGATTTCGTGCATTGACACGAATGGGATGATGTCGTGGATCATATGAAATATATGTAACTACAAAAATAAAACTCGCGGTAAACAAGTTTAGCGTAAAAGAAGCTGATCAGGTCCATCACATCGGTATTGTGAATTTACAAGCGAAAGATAATTTCGCCATTTCTCTATCGGCATGGTTTACGTTTCTTCCGATTTCACGTCTTTCGTCCAAGTTCATCCGGGTTATCGGTGAAGATTGTACTTTTTTTTTGAGTCACTTTGCCGTTTCGAGAAACCTCACTTTCCGTCTGCGATAACCAATTGGATTTGTATTTTTTGTGTGTCACGTATAAAGAAACTCTAGGAAACTTCTAGAAAATCTGCTTTATTCTTTACATGACATATAACACACTTAGATGGTTCCGACGTTCGTAAAAGCTCGATCGAAAGCAGATTGCCGCGCAAGCGTCCCAAATAGATTTACCATAAGTACTCACGACTTTCTTCGTTACAGAAATAAATTACGTTCAACACGCTAAAAGCAGTCGAGAGGGAAGAGATGGGAGGACCGGGATTCTCAGCTTCAAAGGAAAAAAAAAAAAAAACACGGAACACCCGCCGTGGTTGCAATCTCCGAGATGCATTTTCGTCTGATGGTCGCCGCTTCTCGCACACGTAGAAAATCCCATTTTGCACGGCGCACCTGCTGAGTGGCCACGCGAGATGGGCGACGAGGAACGCGTGTCGGAGGAGTCCGATTGTGATAACCGGAATAGCTTCTTCTGTAATCCCAAGGCCGCCGGCACTTCGTCGCGCGACCTTTGACACCTCGACCGCGCTCGACCGGCGAGACACCTCCCGCGATACTCTCGCGGATACTCCTCTTCTTTCACCACGTTCACCTTGAGATACCAGAGGCGTGTATCTCTGCGAGGGAAAGTATCCGGTCTTCTCGTTCCGCAAGATTCTTGATGCGTTTCCGCTGTGGTGTGTTTATCGCAAGGACTAATGCCGTTGGTCTCTATAAAGTACCATCCGAAAATCTTGTAAACGTTCCCTTGTCTCATGATATACATTGCTAGAATTTATCGTCATTATAGCCATCTTCCGGATAGCGCAAGCGGAAGCGCTTCGAAGATAACTAGATAACAAACAGAGAAGAGCAAATAGCGCTTACCCTATTATAGCATACACCCTGTATCTTAAATGCAAACTTTACTTATGAGAACCTTTTAACTTCCTCCAACCTTTTTAACCCCCTTATAGTTAACAGGAACAACCCGCAGCCAGTAGCTTATGAAGAAAGCGGGTCTTTGTAATACCTTTTATTGCATGATAAAAATGGAAAATGGAGGTTTAAAAAACGGTAATTGTTATCATGCATAAATTGCGCGGTTTAGTGTATTCAATGTCATACATAAATCTTCCGCATTGCTAGATAAAAACGCAGCATCAGCATAAAAGAGAATGTCATTGTTACAATGTACGCTTATTCTGACAAATCTCTTAGATTACCCGTAGCGACTATGCGTCGGGCATTTGCATTCCATCTTCACAGATAATTACGTATAACAATGACAAATAGACATCCTATTGAATTAGCAAACAATACTAGCTATTTTATTCTACTAATTTGTTACACGATACATAGAACGACACTTATGAGATTGCGATCTCTTAATTTTTATAGGTTTTAAGCTGGTTTTATTTAACCTGATCTTTATTTATTGAAAAGGGCAAATGAGCTAAACAAGATGTAACTGCTAATAAATATAACGATATATTTTTTTACATAAAATTGAAATTAGACAACATTCAAACGTTTCGATCTCGCAAATATTTGAATTGTCGTCTAATTTCAATTTCCAATAAAAAAAAAAATTTAATAGCGCTAACTTCTTGCATGATTCATTTATCTTTTTTGACAAATATAAAGCTCTTTTTAACAAGTAAAAATTATTACATGTTTAGGATAGTGTCCTGAATTCGACATTCAGGATAAATAAATTTAGTCCAGTTTCCTCGATAATTTTGTATGTTTTATTGACTTATTATCAAACGCAGTACGTTCTCGCATATACTCCATTTTTTTAAATCTTTTGAATTTAATACATAGCTTATATAGAGACTAATATAATTTTTTGTTGCATCTAAATCGGAGATATGTTAAAACGCAGGTACGGGATGGTAAACATTACGAAGGAATATTAATACACAACGAGCGCGCGCGCGCACGTATTAGTATTTGAAATTACATTAAAAAAAAGCGCACTCTTTTTATATCGCTGTTTGTACTTCAATAAAAAATTTGAGGACAATATATTAGACGCACGTCCTTCATATGTAACTGTTGTCTTTTATGCAACAAGTATTTCGAATGTGTGATTGGTTGCGCGTATATGTGTGTCTTTGTGTGTGTAGTTGCTACGTTTACAATTGATTTATTAACATACGTATACTGTAATATTAAGAAACTTTTTAGACATTAATTAACAATAGGTAAAGCGTTACTGTTTATCGTTAACGGTATTAAAGTCGCTCTCGATATAATGGAAACGTGTTTACTCTTACACATATGCATGTATTCTTTTTTTATGAATTTTTTTATTACCATGTCAAATATATTAAAAAAGAAAGTATATTTTATATAATCGGATTGTTTTGCGTGTCATTTGAATGATTCATTTAAGTACAAATTGTATTGATTTTACATTTTCTTTTCCTGGATAGAGGGTCTCGCTTGGAAAATATCTCGCTATGGAAATTGTTCGCTGCGATGACTTCGACGTCGTGAAAGATACGTCATAAGAAATGTAGTCGAATTGGACGAAGATCCAATTAAACGATCGCGATGGCGATTATGAATGACATATGAATGATTATTTCTAACCGGATTTTGTCGTTCGCTCGTACTTTCATTTCTCCATCGAGAGACCCCTGAAACGAAGGAGGGTCCTTCTTTTTTCGAGGCAAATATCTCGTCGCAAATATCTATTACCTACATCTTCTTACAGCATCCTCGATAGGACCAAAAACGCCAGCGAAGCGACCAAATTCATCATCATTGCGGATGTCATCGTGGATGCACTCGAGAGATTGAGTTTGTTTCTCAAGTCTTCCGGTATATCGAGGTAGACCTTATCGGTTCCCACTTCTTTGATCAGTTTCGAAAGCTTCGCGACATCGACATAATCGTCCTTCAATGACCAGATTGTTAGAGTCGCACCACCGGTGGATGTTGTGTTCTTCAACAACGCCTTCATACCATCGATATCGTTCGTTGCAAGACCAGCTCGTACCGGATAAGTTACCGGCTGGTTGATGTTATGCTCTGTTAGAATGTCGATCATCTTCTTGAGCTGCTTCATGTTATATCGACCCTCGGTGATGTTGTATTCCTTTCCGTACCTACAATATTGACGAATTGCTGAATTTCTATCACACATCATGCCGTTTATGAAAATTAAAATTAGCTTTTGGTTGCTTTGTTATATTACATATAATGAATGAATTAATGTATAATGGATCCAACAAAAAGAAATTCTCTCGTAATGAGAAAAAAAATTGTTCATTTAATTAAATTAATTGTTTATTTGATTAAATTAATTTAGTTATTTTTATTTATTTCTTGAATAATGTATGTACAAGTCAAATACAATATGTTCAACCTAAATAAGTATATTTATCATCGAAAGATATAAAGATGAACTAAATTAATTTATTTAAATGAACAAATTTTTTCTCAGTGCGCAAATGCGCTAAATATCTGTGCACATTATTATGTTTATAAAAGCACCACATTTCACTAAAACCTTGTAGATGCAAATAGTATAAATTATTTTTTTAGCTGTTAAATCTAAGATTTGCTTTTTTATTATTCAGCCAATTAAGATTTAGGCCCAGTTCTGTTTAGCTTTTTCTGGAATTAGAAAAAAGTGAAGAATAAATTGAACAGAGATTAAAGTTAACATTACATTAGTGGAACCGAGCTGAAGCAGGATAGTTATAATATACGTCTCTATACGTCAATATACGTAATATTGACGTGCATTTAATACGTATTTCATTAGAGCGCTCCAAGTTGAATTATCTCCTCTCTCAGGGATTTTATATTTATAACCCCTTTTTTATAAGAGATCTTGTACGGTGAGGGTCACATATATTTCTTTGCTTATACGGCTGATTAATTACAAGGTTGTATATTAGAAACTGTTGTTACTCTGTTCACGTTGATAGTGCATGTTAATAGTTGTTTACTTACTTGGTTGTCCAACCAACAGAGAAAATAGAGTTTGGCATGATATTTCTAGCTTCTACCAGGAATTCTGATGCGTTAACCTGAGGGGCAGTAGCATTGACTGGTCCACGAACAATGTCCGCATTGAGGATAACTGGACACTTAAGCTGAAAAAATAAATATATTTTTATTTATCACGTTGTAATTACCTACATACTGAATAATTAAGCGATGCATTTATGTGTATACGCACGGATGATTGAAACTTTATAAGGATAGGCTTGCTGTAATTGAAAGCTTCATTAGATTTAAAATCCAGCTTGATGCCCTTGCTACCGTTATTGACGTTGATATTGATAAACTCCTCGAGCGATAGATCACTTTCCGTAGCTGGTGGATGCGCCATTATCGGGATTTTATCGGTGGTGGCATTGGTGGTGGTGGTATGTTTCCCCATCGTGACGTCGCCCTCCAGCATCATGACATCCGCTTTAAAAAGGAAAGTCGGTTGTCTGTGATTACGTGTGTTTGTGTGCGCGTGAGAGTGTGAGGCAGCAGCCTGGTTGAGACGACCGATTGGGCGGGAGGGTTCCAGGTATGTGCATACACGTGTGGCGAATATCGATCACGCCTAAAGAGGCTGGAAGACTGTCCGATCCATACATTCGCCAGTGTTAACGCTCGAACGACCGAAAATTTTAGCTTTTCCAAGACCAAAAGCACGGCGATAGACTCACGTTAGTTCAAGACTTATGGCACGAAGGGAGATTCGATGTCCCTTTGCAGGCATTCCTTTTTTGCAGGTATTAAAGTGACCATCGCGTTTTGAGGGAGGTTTGCAGAGGATTTTGAACGAGGGATTAACATTCTTCTGGTACATTAAAAAGATAGTGGACGATTTATTAGAAACGTGCGATGGATATACAATCAATGTGACGGATTTTGGGCTTTGACGCGCTTAGTCGCTAAATTGAACAACGAAGGTCGAACTTCCATTTTCGACCACTGGCTACCTTGATGTCTCATTGAGATTCAGCCGAGACACGGATGTGCTTTTCAAAAACTCCGCGTCAAACGTGACTGTGTACAAATGACTTGCCTATGAAAGATCCAGTCGTATATAGAGGAAGAAAATTTAAATTCGAGACTTTGGATCTTTTTTTCCAAGTGCGAAGTCGAAAGAAATTTCCGGTTATAAAATAGTTGACGTATACTGCATCCATCCTGAATCGTGATACGAAATGCGCGCGTGTCAGAGAGAAAGACGGCTGTCGAAAAACGCGAGATTAATCTCGATATGACTTATATTTTATACACGGAATCGCGCTTCGTGAAAGCGCCTGAAAGAAATCTCGGGGGATGCAGACATCACGGTATTGAAGCTCTTTCCTTCGCTGTCGATATTTCTGGATGCACACTTTTCAAGGACATCCCGCTATTATTTAAAGCGCGCCGATATAAAAATACATGCCATCGGATACGGGTTGTGCATACAAAGACGCACACAATTGGACGATATTCATATATGGGAATATCCATGAAAGTGACAAACGCAAAAAGCGGCCAGCATTGAAGGCTACAGTCGTGTAAAATGCCACGTAGTTCATTAACTAATAATACGTTGACGTCGCATGGAAGTCGATGGAAGTAGCAAACTCGTGGTAAATTAGTGTTCTTTCGAAATGCGACGTTTTCCCCGAAGTTACGTTTCAACTGCATTACTCACTATTAAGTATTTACCACGAGTCGTTTGCAAATAGTTTTGTTTTAGATAGATATCTAAATTGCTTCATATTACTGCAATTTCAGTTATTTGTATTTTCGGTTAAATATCGTTAAGTTATATCACTGTTGGTGAGGTTGGCGATCATTTAAAAAGTTTTATCGTATAACTTTATCCTTCGCAATATTATTAATGTAGATAACGTTAATGTTAATATTAACTCTCGAGTGGCTGTGTCTTGAAAGCAAATTTCGTTGAAATAATGTCCACGAAATTATTTCTCGAATGTCGACCTTTGTGTACATTGTTTTACATTTAATATGAGATTGCAACGTTGCTTTGTTCGAAATCTCCCAAGTTACAGATTTCGTCGACAGAGCGGAAAATTGAATAAAAAGCGATAAAAAATAACGTATATTACCCGCGGGTAGGTCAATTATTAACGATACATGTTCACTCTCGACATGCAACGAACCATATTTAAATGTCCAATTGAAATTTGATGAGAAGCTAGCTTGATTTAAAATTAGTACTTTAATCTAGTCTATTAGTATTCTGTCCCAAATCAAATTTTTTTAAATCCTTTTTTATCTAGATTTGGAGGAATGTTTTACATTAAAGTCACGTCGAATATCTTTAAGAGAAACGTATGTAGTTTAACTTGAAGTTAGCTTAATTTAAAGCTAGTATTTTAATGACGTATAATTATGTCTATTAGTATTCTGTCCCAAGTCAATTTTTTTACCCTCTTTTATCTATGGTTCAAGGAATGTTTTAATGAAGCCACGCGCGTAGAACATCTTCCAGACGATATCGACGTTTCCGGTAAAGCCGTGGTATTTGAACGCACGGTAGTAACCAGAGCAGCGTCGTTTGTCTCTCCATTTCTCGAGATGCAGTAAACGAAGGACTAAAGGAAGCCCAGGTCGCGCTTCGTGGGTTGCAGTGCCGAGCGACTTACCTGATACGAGTGCTTTGTCCAAATCCATCAAGCTGTTGACTCTGTGTGCCCATTTGATTTTTGTGAGATTGCCTTTGATATTGGGAAAGAACTCCTTTGGATAGCATGGACTCGAGCAGTTGTTACATATAGTAGTCTCTGAAACATAAGAAACCCCTTGACTGTTATTATCAGAGTGTTTCACATTCGCGCGATAGACGGACTTGACCTTCCCTATCGATATTCTCGAAACCGCCCCGACCTATGATCCCAATATTCGACTCGTGGTTCGCTCCATAATTGAGCGAGAACTCGAGAATTCCTCGCGCGGCGCGGCGACCGTAGACGACCGAGAACCTCCATCTGCTCCACCTATTATGCTGTTCGATCGTTAATCACGTTCATTTGTCACGTTCGTCCCGAGAGGCTCCCAACCGTCATCCAGCCAACATTTTCCAAAACCGTTATGATCAGTGAGAACGAACGATCGCACGAATCCAGGAGATCATCTCGCTGAGAGCAGCTGAGATATATTAGGTCTGTTTGCGTTGCACTTTTTGCCTCTAGCATTTTCGCTTTTTCTCTTCAACGCCCGAATATACAGGGTGTCCGGTCAAGAGCGTAACAACGCTTACATTCCTAAGATTATTTTAGGACGAAAATTCTAATACCAAAATGTCGAGGTTATAATAGGTTTTCAATTATAGCATTTAAAGTTAGCGAATCATACACCGCTTAAAGTTCGTTAAGGTATACAACGCAAAATGCTAATCATACCTAAACGAACTTTAAGCGATAAGATTCGCTAACTTTAAATGTTTATAATTAAAAAACTATTATAACCTCGATATTTTGATATTAGGATTTTCATCTCAAACTGGTCGCAGGAATGTACCCTTAAGTAAGTACACAAATTTTTGGGGATTTCAAGCAACGCAAACAGGTATATTGTTTCTTCCGACGACTCTTATTTCTTTCGTTTTTTTTTGTTCTTTGCTTTAATTTGCTTGATAGCATGGATACATATAGAAACAAGTTATGTACATACAAAGTCGCGACCATATTATTAGTCAGAATGAATTAATAATGAAATTGCGTTGAAATTGATGTCGCTGCGCATTTGTGAAGAATTCCACGGTTCTTTTTCCCCTGTGGATTAGATCATTTCCGGTATATCTCAGGGGCCATGTGGCGAGCAAACTTTGCGCACGCCGAGTGACCCCTCCGAGCAGATTGCGAGAGCGATTGGTCTTCTCGCCGAGTTCTTTTTACAATATTATTTTTTATAAACAACCAACAGTCGTTGACTTGCATCATTGTGGGGGCAGATCCGTTCAAAAGAGGATTATGCTTTTATTTTTTAATTTTGCGAGAATTCTCACAGAAAAATAAGAGAAGTTTCGTAATAAAATGACAAATATTAAGCCATTACCTTTTGGCTTTTATAAATATAAATTAAAAGTTTCTTTCTGTTATCGTCAGGAAAGAGAATTACAACAAAAGTTTTGCAGACGTGTTATACTCGACAATGCCAGAGCGTCATTTAAAGTCTAGTGCCGATATCGACTGTAATAAGAAAGTTTCAGGCTAATCAGCTTACAATTGGAAGGCAGTGCTTGTTCCTTGTCTACTACCAGCTTGCAACTAGAGCACAAAAACTTTGTGATAATTCCTTTTTCAGGTTTTTTCCTACATAGTCCGCGGGTTGGTGGATTAAATTACTAGATATGCTCGTTAAGTTGCTCGGAATTTATTTTCTATAGACTTCTCTAAAAAAAGGTCTCATGAAAAATCGATAACCACGCAGCCGCGCCAATGATTCTGGCTGATTCGTTTCTAGTCCAGCGATCACGGGGTGAATCTAGACTCATGCTGAGCAATAGAGACATGCTGAACCAATCTTATTTTAAACATTAATAGCAGCATTTTGTTCGTACATTTCCGTTGCATTTTTTATAGCTAATAATCGTCACTATTTAATTACATTAATGCTCATCTACTGCGAGTGTGTATCTTCCCTCTTTTTCTCTCTTTTTCTAATCTATCTCAAGCTTGTCCAATTAAAAATTTTTATGGATAGATAGATAGATTAGGTCTGTTCAATTTTAACTGCGGAACTAAAACGCAAAGTCGTCACTGCAAAAATGATAAATGTGAGTAAGATTTCGGAGACTCTAAAGTGTTGATAAGCGTCGCTTAGACACGTACCAACATCTTACAGTCCCCGAAATCTTACCCACATTGATGTTTGTTGCGTTGATGGCTTTGCGCGTTTTGGCTCCGCAGCTAAAATTAAACAGGCCTGATCTATCTCTCTAAAAAAATTTTTTATCTTTTAATGAAATTTATACTGCGATGAACGAGAAGGATTTTGAAAACAATGTACGTACAGGAACATCATTAAATTAAAAAATATTTTTATTATTTATAGGAGAGTTGTAGAGAGAATGCGTTACATAATAATAACGAGCTTAATTTACTTATGGAAGAACTGTTGTAAGTGAATTGCGTTTGAGCAATGACACCGTAATAAAGTTAGCGGCCACTCCCGGGTTAATGTAATGACATTTCTACGGAGAGTTAATGCCTTTATGTGTTTTAGACATACGATACTAAGGGAATGACTCAGCAAATAGTATTTGAATTGCTCACGCAATGACTCATTTTGATCCTCATTACCTATGGTGCTTCATTTAGAGTAGCAATTTTTCGAATGTTATCTTTTTTAAATATTCGAATCGCTCAAGAAAAACATTGGGTTTACAGTACCCATATACTTTGTCCTTGCCAAAAATCTGAATCTCTCCACTACATTCCAGCAGCATATATATATAACACGCATACATATCGCCGCTACAATGTCTTTGGAACGACCGTTTCCGGCCCGGCGATCTCACATAGAGACCATACTGTGTTCAAACCGGTCTGACTATGGGGGAAAATCTCAAGCGGACCTTCGTTTTTGTTACGAGCGGTCGAGGTTCGCTCACGCGGCCGAACGTTATGGGATCGAGGCAATTGAACTGACCTCGACCGAGCTCACACTGACATAAATTTCTGATTGAAAGTGAAACGAATTAGAAGATCCTAATCAATCAGGTTTCTGGTTATCTCAGCTAGAATTATAATAGATTCAATCAGAAAATTTTTATTTGTCTATTTTTATTAGAACTTCAATTAGTGCAACCAGCTAGACTGTTTTTCGAAGCAAATTATTCGGTCGGATAGTTAGTTGTTTGTTCGTTCAAGGTGCAATGTTTTGTAATAATAGGACACGTCATCGCACTACTTTTCCGGGAACTTTATCATCACGTGTGTGAAGGTTTCTTCATATTAAAAGGAATATTCTAGTACGTGAAAAAAATAAATATTTGTTTCAAAATATAATATAATGTGATATAAGCACGTATATCTGATATACGATTATACTTCAATATCGTTATAAATATCTCGAATATAACGGAGTTTGCAAATTTTTAATGTATTATTCTCTTATATATCTATACTGATTCTTAAGAATTTACGTTTTTATGGTATATTAAATTTTTTTGCAAAATACCATAAAATATCCTCTTATAGGATTACATTTTGTGCTCTGTACTTGTTTATTAATTAATTTACTGAAAACTGTCTTTGTCAGGCATTTTCATTTTAAAAAGTTCACACTTTTTACAGTCGCAAGCTCACATTCTCTCTACATTCAATTTTTCACATGTTCGATTACACACTTTTCTCGGTCATTTATACTGGATTCTTATTCATTATATCATAATTTCATGATTTATGCGATTTAAGTAAGATACAAATAAGAGGACATTAAATCCAATTTAAATCCAAAATTAGCATTGAATTAAATCTTGAATCTATGGTTATTTCATAATTTGTTATTGATTGCATAATCTGTTACTTGTCTTTTAGCTTTATCGACACATGTCGAATGTGAAACTGTCAAGCTGTCAGATCAAGCTGCTTTTCTCAAATAAACAATCATGATATACGACCTGCATACACCTTGAATACGCCCAAATTGATGCAACTTTATGTATCAAAGTATTTACGTTACAACAAGTACATTCGAAATATCTTTATTAATTCGGCAGTGTACAACTTTTTAAATATTGCCGTCATACCATAATATACAATTTGCAACAAAACAATCACAACATGCCATGTTTGTAATGTAATGTGGCGCTGCAATAGTTTTTTTACAAATGGAAATATCCATTACATGTTCGAAATAACACGAATCAATTTAAATCGAAAGTATAAATTCTGATTGATTGATTGACTGATTTTAATTTTGAGACTAAATTCCTTATAGCAACGAATAATATTCGAGAGTAATACCGAAAGTAATAAGCAACAATGTTTTTATAAATTAGAATTTTTTGTTTTTGAAAAGCTACATTATTTTAATTTTCAATCTTTTATTTATTTTTCTATAATCTTCATTTCTTTGTACATATCTTCACCATTCTGGAATATTTCCTTGCGGTAGATCTCCGTTCCACCTATTCGAAGACAGTGGATTGTTATCCTGTAACGTTGCATCTAGTTTTTCACGAAACCAAAAAGATAGTAATCGAAGAATGCCAGATCAGGATTGTAAGGGAAAAGGACGAATTTCCTACTGCGGTTTCTCGATTTTTGGTGAAATGGCCGTAGGAAGGTCGAGCATTGTGCTGTAGGGCGATCTTCTCTGTAGGAGACCGTTGGCGACAACATGCTTTGTGAAGCAGTGTATCACTAATTTCAGGCAACTGCAATTGATTTTATTGCAAGGCAATATTCAAGCTTACAGAATGGTGGAAAAAAGTGCACATGGAAATGAGAATTATGTCAAAAATTAATAAAAAATTTGTAGATTAAGATGGCACACTTGGTTTTTTAACAACAAAGAATCCTAATTTATAAAAAATGATTGCTTATTACTTTCAGTATGATCCTCGTATTTATTTATGTGATGAGGATATATATGTACGCATAGAGAAATTAGAAAGAAAAGGAAAAACGGTATTACAACAAGGAAATCAATCGAGAAAACAACTAATAATTCTCTGTTAATATGTAACGTGATATAAGCGTATTCTTCTATGAACATCGGAAAACTATACATCCTAAAAAATAACGATATCTATATAATTTTTATTGTATTGGAGTTAATATCATGGGTTTTAAATTCACACCATGATGGTGTTGATATTAGGTAACATCAGACACCGCATGGATGTTAAATTCACACTGATGATATTTTTTAGAGTGTAGGAAATGAAATGATTATAAAATATTTCCTTCCTGTTCCACGTCAAATTTTGTTTAAGCAATTTTCGATATTTATAAACTAAACGTCGAGTCTTATCATGTTTGTTTCATCGGAGAATGTCATAAACTGTATATCGACTGTCCTTCAGCTGCGCAACGTTTCGAGCGACACTTTATCGCGGTACGTATTTTCTTAGCGTGTACACCGATGCGACGTATCATAAGGATATGACGAGGATGCAGGGGATATCGAGTCAGGTTTCCAGCTCCGCGAACGAGCATCATCAACGTGGCCGCCTTTCGCGATATAAGAGAATCCGATGCCCGCGTAGGCTGATAAAAGCATCTTTCACGCGTTACTACGCTCCGTAGAGTTTGCAAATAACCGCGACTACTGCCGATCTCTCTTCCGTTTAGAACACGCTTTCGATGACTCGAATTGTTTCGCCGGCGAGGCGAATCCTGAGAGCGGGTTTTGCCTTACAATTATAGTCAGCCGGCTGACAAAGCGTGACTTATGGCCGCGTTTTACCGCGGAACTTAAGTCTCGATTAAGGTGAGAATCGACTGGTTGAGAACAGCAATTTGGAACTTTGAACGAAGTTTGATATCTCGAATTTGCGTAACAGAATTTCGCGTCAGCTAGTTTAGCTCTATATGGGGAATCAGATTAGGCCGCGAATTATCTGAAACTTTCATGAGAATTAGAAACTTTTTTGATGTATCCGGTATTTCTAATCTTTGTAAACAGAACACAGAAAAATCATATAGCTTTTTAATTTTTATCTCTAAATTGTATTCTTCGAAATCAATGTATTTAAATTCTCGATTTTAAATAATTGTTCACGTAATGACAATTTATGACTTGATCGATTTGATTACCTTCCAAGACGAGAAATAAAGTTTTAGATGTTAAAGATCATTATGAACTGTATAATGTGTGATTATTGTACTAAGATAAATGTTCTGCAATCAACAAGAAGTACAAATAAGACGAATTTTAATCATACGAATCAGAATTCTGGTTTTATCGTAATTGAATGTGTGGTTATCTCGACTAGAATATTTGATAGGTTTAACTGTAATTATCCGATTTGTACCTGTCTGGTTGAATCTGGAAGAATTCTAATTAATGCAACAAGACTTTTTTTCAAGTATGATTCCATGACACAAACTGCGAATCGAGGAATGATTTATGTATGTCATGAGACCACACAAATGTAATATTAAATTGATGATAACAACTAACGCATATACTGAAAGAAAAGATTGGTTACTGCAACAAATTAGATGGTTAAATATGGCATAGCATTTTTAATTGGCTGTAGCAATCAATGTTTGGTTGCGTTAGCCAATCGAATATACTGACATTGCGAATAGGCTAACACAACCAACAATTGGCTGCAGCATCCAAAAATTGGCTGTTGCAATCAACTAAAAATGCTATGCCATATTTTACCATGTAATTTGCTGCAGCAGCCAATCTTTTCTTTCAGTGTACTGTACGATGAATAGCTGATTAGTCACTTGTCACACTTCGAGCTGTTTAAACTGGCAAGTGTATATTTTTAGGTAAAGTGTGATATATCGCGCGTCCTTCTCTAATGTCCATTTCTATTAATATAGAGCTTATCTCGATTTTACTTACTGTTTATCTTTTTCTAGTTCTAAGAATAAGAAAAAGATAAAGATGAGTTAAATAGAGATCAAAGTTAATTTATTTTAATAAAAGTGAAATTTAATTATTCCAATATCTATCAAATTCTCTCGCGCAAGATTCTGGTAGTGTCAGAAGCACTTTGGCATCAGTAGATGTTAACCATGGTTAACATGCATTCGCATGCTACAATGAACTTCAATGCAACGGACCGTTTTGCGAATTTACGCGACAAAATGTATTCAATACTGTTGTAGAGTAACACGACGAATACTAATTTAACTTGCAGATACATCGATTGATTTTCGGAGTACGTGCTGTGTCCTGTATATGTTTGTATCATATTGTAATGTTAATATAATACTTTATGCTTGCATCATATTGTAATGTTAATATAATACAAAAATTGAAGTAAAAAGTATTTATAAAGATCGACTAAGGTTAAACAAAAAAATTTTTGTTGTTGATTTCGAGCGTAAAAGTTTGATAAAGTTTTAGAATTTGATCTCGGGCACGCATAGGATATTGATATCGTGTTTGATACTAAATCTCACTTTGTCGAACAAACCGATTAATTATTTAAGATATAGTTACCTGACAAATTCAAACGTTGTACACGCGTAGTAATAAATTCAGGTGATTCTTTTTCGGTTGCAACTAGATGAAAATATGAGACAGTACGGATAATTTGATGTTAAATTATTTTTACCTTGTATGCAAAAAATAGAAAAAAGCACGGTTATATTGAATAAATTCACATTTCATCGTTTTATAGCATACTGCACTGTTTAAATGTGCTTGCATAAAAGGAGCATTCAAAACATTTTTATATTTCTTTCTATAAAGAATCTTTTTGTTCAACGGCCCATACCGGTTCTCACGCAACGACGATTTTGTTCCGATTTCAATAGTTTACGCTCGAGCGTAGATTCACATAATCGATTCGTTAGCGTTGTTACTCTTATTGCTAAAGTCAACGACCGTATTTATGAAGCCGGAGAAAATTTCCAATCTATTATATCTATTATATCTCAGTCGAATTCACGTCAGCTCGGATATGCTCGTCAGATACAGGGAGAAGTGCAAGTGTATCACTTGCACTACAGCTGCAGCATACAGCCAAACGATGAGTGCTCTGCTCCGCTTATCATGGATAAACATGTTTTTATCAGAGCATTTTTTTCGATTTTATGTAGACTATTATTTCGAGCGAGTTCTATGCAGGTAATGTTAAATGACGACGCTGCGACCAATGACTCACGACCAGTTCCTTTGCTTCAGATAAGAACAAAATTCTATCTTCATGCGTATAGATATCTCTGCATACAAAATGTATTTCCTTTATCGAAATGATAAAAAAACGTGAGTCAATAAATAAATTATAACGTCACATGATACTAAAGAGATTCTGTTCTATTTCGGATAAGTATTCCTTGATAATTAGTTTGCAAAGAATTCAGGCGTTTAAACATCGTGTCGCGAAATTTCTTTGCACACGCTGCGTAAAAATTACATGGCGATCCAATGCCGAGGTTTGTTGTGCCTTTTTTCATTGTTAGCGTCTTGATATAATTATTTACGACGAGTCATTATACTCCCTCCGTTCACTTTGTATAATCAATGACCAAAGCAATTTTGCTTCTCATCACTGTTAGTAAATGTGTTTTGCTGTTACAGCGAAATGTAATATGCGAACATTTAATGTTATCATTTCCACGTTGATGTTTATACCTGCGCAAGTATAGTCATGATGGTTTACGATATGTAATAAATCAATATTGTTTGTAAATTATTTATAATTATAATGTTGAGATATTTATTATAATAGCAATATACAGATCATAACGAGATTTCCGCACGATACGAGCATTTTTTGACGTTTTGAAATCGCGGAATCATGTACAATTGTCTTAAGTTGTAAATTTCACAAATATATGCAAGATCGTTAATAAACAGCTAAACTATTGTAATTGTCGTCTAGCTGCTCATTCTGTTTACATCATTTATTTTTGTAACGAGAAACACATCACGAAAAAAAGTTTTAATCTTTTTTACACTACTATTAAATTCATAATATTAAATTATATCCAATTTAAATTTTTTTAAATTATTTCTATGAGTCGCCATTGCTCCTAATTTGTATATCATTAATTTAATGGACTATAATAATGGAATTAAACAATTAATTAAAAAAAAAATATTAAATTTGATATAAATTTCATTTATTATTTCCTAATTGTATACGCTAACGTGAACGTTGTTTACTTCAGAATTAATCACAGAAATAAATTGATTTACATTTTGACACGCATAAGTTCAAAATTAACAAACCATTATGTAACTCAAGGAATCAGGATACCATCGCTCCTTTGATATTTAATAGTACTCAAATAAAAAAATATCTAGATGAAACTGGTTATTGTGTCCAGAAATTTTTTACCATTTTTAAATTTACTGTAAGTACCCACAGTAAGTGGTCAGAAAATATTGGTTGGGAAGAACCGGTTAACAATTAGCTAGAAACTAGCCAGGTCAAAACTAGTCAGTAAATGATAACTATAATACGCTAATTGTTCATGTGTGTCACGCGGTTGTTTTTATCTTTATCAGTAGTGTCCTCGAAAAAAGTATACATATTCTTCGGTCTTAAAGAAAAACATCCTATTTTTATACGGCAACTTACGTTTTTCATTATTGGATTGCTTTGAAATTTTGCGATCGGAATTTCCGACTAGAAGAAATTACACCAGCCTTGTTATTTTTATATCTTCCTGTGCGCTTACCACATAAACCGCGGGCGTGCAGGACAAGCAAAGGTGTGCTAAAAACAGTTTATTTTCGTACTATTTTTGCACGGTATGTAAGTTACATGCCACCATCGCCATGGTCACGGCGTTAATCTATTTTTGCGGACGCTTTATAAGCAACAGCCGTGTTAGCGTAGCTATCCGATCGTATGCTTTGAGAGTACCAATTTGCCCTCCCTTCTAGCGACAGGTATTGACACAACGAGAAAATGTATTTGAAAAATATTTGTTCTCACTTGAATAGCAAACGATCACGTAATTGTTTCGTTGACAGATCAGTCGATTCACACTGTTTGCATATCAGAAATGAGAGACAAGTATTTTCTCGAAGACAAAACGAAGAAATTGAAAAAAATATGTAATAGATCTTATGACCTACTTACGTATACGGAGATAAAAGCAGGAAGGAACGAATGGAAGGAAGCGACGCGCGTTGATCGTTTACGCTAAATATTATCTCTATGTGTGTGTGTCCCGGGATTAATTGATAATGTGCCTCTCTCGCGCAATTGAGCGACGGTTAAAATTAAGGGTTAATTTAATGTAAGACGCTAAAGGCTGATCGAGCATGCGGATATATATGTCGACCGACGTGCGTCACCGTGAGATTATTATTAGCGATCGATTGAGGGACGGATCGAGATGAAGAGGATATATTATATGTCATCGTTCTATTTCCTTTAAATTCTATAAACTATTCTCTCAGTTTGCAGGAGTTGATACAAAGCAAAGATTAAATTCATCTCTCGGGAAATCCTGTCGTGATGTAACAGCAGAGAGATATGTGAGTGAAAGAAAATTTACGAGAATAATACACTGAGAAGAAATGTACTAAATTTTAATAAATATTTATTTGAATAGTGCCAACTAAACATTTACTTACAGTAAATAAATAATTAATCAAAAAATTATTATTAAATTAAATTAATGGTTCTTGTATCAAATGAATACATCATTATATTTAGTAAATATTAATTGATACTATTTAAATAAATGATCTACTAAAATTTAGAATATTTCTTTTCAATGCGAAAGTAATGAGCAACAATTTGTAAAAAATTAGAATTTTTTAAAATTAAAGACCGATGTCATTTTAATCTATAATCTTTTATTTCTTTACATAATCCCTTTTCTTATACAGTTCTTTCTCACTATTCTAAAAGTTTGAATATTCCCTTGCGGTGGAGCTCTGTTTTATTGTCCGAAGACAGTGGCGTTATTTTATGGATAGCCTCCATCATTTTGTAACGTTGGCCAACCTTCTCCTGGAAGGTAGATCATCCTGCAATACTAACACTCGGCCCCAACTCCGTTCATTGACCTCACACATATTGAGAAAATGGGGTAGGAAAAATTCTTCCTTGTCCCCTCCTACAGTCTCGCTTCGGCACCCTCCGATTACATTCTTTGGTTTGGTGAAGGATGTGAGACTAACGATACGTCCCAAAGTAGCGCATCACTTCGAGCAGTAGGACGAAAGGGAATTTTCTACAAAGGAATATTCAAACTTCTAGAATGGCGGGAAAAATATATACGAAGAAATTGGGATTAGAATATTAAATTAATTAAATTAAAATGTGGATTAAAATGGTTTGTTTGATTTTCCAATAACATAAAATTTCAATTTATAAAAAAACTGTTGTTTATTACTTTCGATTTGACCCTCGTAATTGATTACAATCGGCGTTAACTGAAGTTGCTGTCACCATTCCTTTATCTCAGACCTCGTTATTGTATTCCGTAAACTCTCGCCTGTTCATCTCTAATTGAGGCATTGTATATCGCAAACTAATTAAAACTGCAAAACTTTCTGTTCTGCGTGAAGAAATGGCTTTCCATTGAAATTATTCATTTGCTCGTCGCGACGTCGAACATGCCAGGATATTTGAATCGACGTGATCTATAAAAAGCTTCGATCGTAAAGTCACGATCCACTGAGCGATTCGCTCGTCCAAGCTTACAACGATCCACGTCGATTTCATTGTCTCGTCGCGGGAGAATTTTTCGAACTTTATCTGATTTCCACTTGTAAAATTGAACAAAGCAGTAATGCGCAACCTGCGACCTGTCTGTGAATTTTTAACAGCTCGCCAGTTCATAATCGAAAATATAAAATAACATTTTCCATTTTTTACAAACAAAATGAACATTATGCGACCTGCAAGATATTATCTATTTCTGAAAATGGCTGTTAAAAAATGGCCCTTTGAAAACGACTCGATAAAAAGGTTGTGCATCATTGAAAAGAATTCCTAACGCAGGACTACGTCACTAAGTCTCGGCTTTGAAAACTCCACCCACCTTCGCCCGAACGTAAACTTTACTTTACTCACACGACTTAACACTCGGAGAAGCTCTTTCTTCTGATGGACAGGCGAGGAGAAGCGGCGCGACAAAAAAAGAAAATCGATACGTCTATTAGAGGAGCGTTTGGTTTTTCGATGCACGAGGCGAGGCCACGTTTTACGACGTCGCGGTCGAGAAAGATACTTCAGATCTCGATATCACGATCTGCTGAGTGTCAGACTCGTAACCGTCGTACAGGATGTGGCTTTAAAATAGGATCGATACACAACGTTCGGTTTTGCGGAGCTATGTTTCGAACTGCTTGCCAGCGACCAAGACCATTCTCGCACGGTGATTTATGTTCTCCTGCCTGAACGTAACGGCTGTTATGTTCTAACATAAGCGAACTGTCAACAAACTAGGTTTGCGCCACGTATATTGTCGCTTGAGACCGAGTCTCTAATATATTTCTATGAACCAACATTTATCTTAATAATATTTCTTATTATCAGAATAACGTATAGAATACTGTTTCTATTCAGAATAATAAACGAAGCTCTGGCTTTAATAATATATTATCGCATATATCTCTCAATATTTTCTTAACAAATAAAATAACACGAGTTGAAATTATTCGCTAATAACTGACTCCAAGAAAAAGCGACCTTTGTCCCACAATAAAAATCCGTCATTTATTTTTGAAGCACGATAAAGTAGAACATTTATCCCCTTTCCTTACGGTAATCTAATACTAGCTGATTTATTATCGAAAGATAGTAATTGATTACTTATTTGGAATACTGAACAACATTGCTCTTAATACTTCAAATAAATAATTAATTACCGTCTTTTAATATTTTTATTGGCCAGTATTGGATTTGTTTAAAGATTCACTGAAAAACGTCTCGTTCGAATAACCCAGTTCTGAATTATAAAACGGCTGCGTTATATTCAACTTACGGATCACCAACGCCAACAGTGCAATCGTCAGAATCGTGATATTCGCCATGGTTCTCGCCCTCGAAATTTCGATGGGGTGGCTAACAAAGGAAGGGACGAGTAGACCTGAGAGAGAAGTGATGGTTCCAGAGAGAGATAGAGGAACACACAGCCTAGATCGACGCGGCTTTCCACGGCTCTCGACCCGGTCAACTCGGCAGCTTCGAAACGACTGACTTGACTGTCTCCACAGGAGCGGAGCACTAGCGGTCGACCGATCGTCGAAATCCAGGCGCGCGTAATGGCACATACAGACCGTCGGTCATATTTCGCGGCGCCGCAACGCCGCGCCGGTACACACGTGCTTTGCCGCCATATCTCCGGGGACGGGGAGGGCCTTGTTTCGAAGTCACGAATCGCAAAACGCGGACGAGGGACGACGACAGGGGAAAGAGTGCGGAACGCAGGCGGAAGGGTGACGCACGGATAGTCGATTCGAGATGCAAGGGTTACGAAGGATCCGTTCTCGTTCTTATCGCAGACGGTTCTTATCACGGCCTCGGCGCCGCGCGGGATTTCCGTACACGATAGATCGTCGCCGACGTCGTACTTGCACAATTAGAAGGGGGAACGTGCTATTGCGGAAATATCGAGCCTGCAGACAGGTAGACCGCTTGTCACGCGGATGCTGTGAAGCGAACATCCCAGGGCTGAAAACGCTCTCTGTATGTAACAGAAGAAAAACAAGATCCGGTTTTTCTTTTCGGACACCCTTTCACTGTCCGTTGAACTGGAGTCCTCGACGGCGGTTTGAACACCGTTTAGACAATTTTTGATTGGTCCGTTTGGTCCGCCATGTTCAGGGCGGTGTTTAAAATGATAAAATGAGATAGGTAGAATGAGATACGTGAGTTAGAATAAGATATCTTATTCTAACTCACGTATCATTCTATCATACCCTAAGGTCCGCCTTTGGTCCGCCATATTCTAGGTATTTCAAGATTTTTGAACGGTGCCCACGGTCTTTTACCTGAGGATGTCTACGTCGTTGGACTATATGTTGAATGTAACGGCTTTATCCTATTCTATATAAATGAAATAGAAAATCATGCGACTAACATAACATAAATATGCATACTTGTATTCTGTAATAGAAAAGAAAGTAAAAATTAAAATAATCACCTGACGATTGCAAATTTATATAGTCTTTCCTGTTGTATATAACGCACAAAGCATCCTGAAATACCTTTTAATGTGTAACATAGCGCAATTTAATTAAAGTAAACCGTGTATGCGATGTACGTATTTAATTTACGGTTATTAAGTAATTTAAATAATTATTTTGTTTTTTTTTATTGTTGTTATTATGATACTATTCCCTAGACATTATATTGTGCGATAAAAAAGTAACAGCTGTATTTAAAAAATCAAATGTACGATTGTAATTTATATAATATTTCCTGTTGTATGAAATGTATAAAGTATATCTTGAAATACCTTGTAATGTGCGATGCCAATGTAATCTAAAGTAAATAATCGTGTATGTATTTCATTTACGATTATTAAATAATTTAAGTAATCATATTATCCTCGTTGTTGTTATGATAAGCAACACTCCAAGACGTCATATTGTGCAATAGAAAAGAAAGTAAAAGCTGTATTAAAAAAATATATACGGTTGCAGTCTATGAAGTCTTTTGTGTTATATATAATGTATAAAACATATCCTGAAATACTTTTTAATATATTATAACAGGCGTAATGTAAAATGATGTATGTATCTATTTCATTTGCGATTATTAAATAATTTAAATAATCATGTCTGATTGTTGCTGTTATAAGACTGCTGCGACAGGCAATATTCTCAGGCGTCAAGCTTCGTGAAATGAAATTTGTATGGGAACTTCGAAAACACGAGAAATCGATCAAACAATAAAAGCTTTAATTAATCGCGTTGATAAGTATGACGTTTTATTATTAACAGCACATTCAATTAGGCGACGCGTTAAAAGCGTTACTCTTATGCGACTTAATCGATTAAAGTTTTGGATGGGGTTTCTGAAAGGACAGGAGTCCAACAGTTTGCGCGTTATAAGCACAATGAAACGTTCGCGTTGTTATCACGTGTTGTTTTACGCCGTATAGTTCCCTGTGGCTACGCCTAACATGTGTTCGGGTACAGAATCCATAAATGCAACGGGGGTCGTTCTTGGCTGCATGGTGGGGTGAAACATCTGCCGAGGGTTCACAACCGAAGGGAATAAGGGCGTTTTCAGCATCGATCTGGTAAAACTTTCAAAATTCACCGAAATTTTCAGATCTGTGTCATCTGGAGACACGACAGTGTCTCCAGTTTTCTTTTACGCCACGTAACTTTTTTCATTAAATATACAAACGCAGAAAGAAGAATATATATACAAAAGAAGAGTATATATACAGGGTGTCTCACAACTATCGCATTTCCTCTTAAGGACGTATTCTTGATATAATTTTGAGACGAAAATCCTAATACGAAAATATCGAGACTACAATAATTTTTTTCAATTATAAGCTAACTTTTAAATACTTATAAATAAAAACCATTTTACTTTTATAGCCTCTGTTATTATTTCTGGATTCTTTTGAACACTCTAAGACGAAAATCCTTATACGAAAATATATATATCGAGACTAATAGTTTTTGAATTATAAATTATCTTTAACCAATTATAATTCAAAAACTATTGTAGCCTCGATATTTTTATATTAGAATTTTTGTCTCAAAATTACCTCAAGGATACGTTCTTAAGAGAAAATGCGATAGTTATAAGATACCCTGTATAATTGAAAAGAACATTCAATATTTTCTTTCATATGCACTGTTAGATAGCAGAAAAACAACTATTATATCATACGTATTAAAACACAAATTAATTCATTTTTGTGGTTAGTTTCGAAGTAAACAACTGAGACTATTAACACTTTAAAGGACGATGATGCCACATTGCACGTCATTTTAGTTCTTATCGCGTACTACTCGGCCTGCACAGTATTAACATATGCACTTACAAGAGAATGAGCTGTATTGAGAAAGTGATATAAAAGAAATAAGAGATATCTCCCAGAATACAATGGAAGTATCTTCTGGATAAAGTTATCTAGAGGTGAAGAAATTGGGCCTTAGACTGGGAAACATGTTTAGTCATTTTAACTTAGGTATCAAAATATCTCGAAAACTATGAAGAAAAAAATTGAAAGCTGTAGGATTTGAATAGGGCTCTAAGTAACTCATCAGATGTTACTTAGATTTTGGATCCAAGGTCCACTATGGACACAATAGGCCCAGGATAATTTTTTCAATGGAGAAACGTCTGTTCTATTATAAATTTGTATTCTATGGAAAAAGTATGATCTTCTTCAAACTCTACAACTTTTATTTGAAACTTTTTTCGAAAGTGCATTGCTTCAAAGTATTTTTATTATCTAAATTAAAACGCGTTCCGGCCTAACTCGGGTACAGAATTCCAAGATTCGATTATCTAGAATACCTATTTCAAACGTGTGATCTTTCGACTAATAACGTTAGATTTTATTTTTTATATCATTTTTACAATATAGCTCTTTCCCTTGTTAGTAAATAATAAATTAAATTCAATACATTTTCTTCAGTTAAATTGTTTAACTTTATTATTTTAATTAAATTGACATATTAAATAGGAACAATGGCAACCTATAAAAATGATTCTAAATAACTCAGATTGAGTATAATTTGACATTATTTAACAGTACAGATTGTAGTATTAATAATTCACTTTTTCAAAAAATCAATACGTATTGTGAACGAAGTTGGTCAATTTTCTTATCTTACTGTTATTTGACTCTCTCTAAAAAGCAGCATACTCATTTCCTTTATTTTATTCATTTATCACAATTGTTTTAATTATTCAAACTAGCATGTTTCGGCGAATATTCAAAGCATTACACATAAACGGTTCATAAACGAGAAATCGTCACTCTATAAATTACTCTTGTTGGCACAAAAGATGATAAAATCGTTGCGAATCAGCGGAATTCTGAGAAATCAGGTAGAGCGATCATCATCTTTTCTAGACACGATTATTAAAACACTGCATTTCTTGGCATCAAATGTTATTTATGACGTTATCTTGAATCATCGAGCTGTATCGTATAACAAGTTTATGCGACATGTCAGACACGTAATATTTTGTAGAAAAATAATGGCTCTTATCGTCTTGCTATGCTGGCAAGAACAATTTACAGAATGACACTCCGAGTGTTTTATTGAATTCATGTTTAATTGCTCCTTGGTGTCCAGCACGCAATTCATGACTGTTTAATTATATATTTGAAATGCTCCAATAAATCATCGTGTGGTATTTCATTTCTAATAAGGAAGCCGCAGTAATTATGCAATGATAATGAAAACACAGCGATAGTAATGAAAATACAGTCATAATTTTCTGCACAATGAGATAAAAGTTAAATTTTTTAAGTACACATACAATTTTAATTTAAATAAAATTAATTAAATATTCAATCGTGCGTTCTACATATTCATGAATTTTCCAATCTCCACAGTCTACGTTTAGCAATATTATTCATTTAGAATATGTTCGTAATTAATCAAAGACTCAGACATATTGTTCCCTTAACGATATCCGTTTGCAAGGGGCATAAACGTAATTATTGTTCGTGTATAAATTGGCATGACGGGTCAGCGGTGTTAATGAGTTAATTTCACGAAACGAACGACACGCCATTTTTGCAGAAGGGCGGCTTATTTATTTAGCGCTGGAATTGCGGCCCTTTTGTGCCGTTTAGAAGTAACATCTTCTCGTCCTTCAGATATTTCTTCCTCTTATAGATCTCGTTATCGCGTAGACGCCGTAGGTAATATTTGCTCGAAGTTCGTTCGAGGGACATAACAAGCCAGTATGCGTCATTGATTACACTCTTGCTTCATTTGATAGTGCACTCGGAACAGCGCAGTTAATGTATGAATGAAAAAAGAATAAAGGTACACGTGCATGTTCGTGCAATTTTGTTTTTAGAATAGTCGAGAACGCTGTATTTAATGTTCATAACAGTCAACTTTAATAAGCTTAATGGATCATTATTTCAATTACGACTATTACGAGGGAGGAACATTCGATTAGTACTTAGAAAGTATTCCTATATTTTTAATCTTTCCGGCTGTCACGTCAAGTCAGACATATCCGTTTTCCAAAGTTCTTTGTAATAATGTTTGTGAAGCGATCTCTCGCAAGTCTTGAAAATGTTCGACTTACGTAGAAAGACCCAAGTCGATATAACATCTATATTAAGTATAAGCATATTCAAGCCTATAACGGTCAAAGCTAGATCTTCTTAATGCCTAAATAATTCACATCTATATCTTATATATGTACATGCATATATACCATATTTTTGTAGTTATTCAAACTGCGCGGTTTGAATAACTACAAAAATATAGCTCTATAAAGCTAGCAGGACCAAATCAGCACACTGAAAAAAAAGTCTAGTTATAGCTATTAAATATTGAGTGAAATAGTTCCAACTAAATGTTGAGGTAATATAACTAAACATAAGTTTACTTTTACAAATATATAGTAAGTATTACCGTTGGTAATACTGTTTAGTAATATTTACTAAATATTTGTAAAGGTAAACTTATGTTTAGTTATATTACCTCAACATTTAGTTGAAACTATTTTACTCAGTATTTGATAGCTATAACTAGACTTTTTTTTCAGTGCAGAATCAAATCGGACCTATCGAAATTTTTAGTACTCATTTTGTACTAAATTGTTTTCATTTTTCTTTTCTTCCTTTTTTAAGTATCTAAAAAGTACCTAATTTTTCGGATACTTTTTTCTTGTATCGGTATCTATACTTACGTAATTATAAAAAAATGTATCTGTACTTATATTTAAATACTTTTTCCACACAATACTTATACCTATAATTAGACACCTTTTAAACGGATCCATTCCAACACTGATATAGATGTTATGTTACTTTTAACTGATGTCAACTGAGTCATTCTCGAGTCGCTTACTCAACAACCATATAAATTCTGTTTTCTCTAAGAATTGTTAATGCATCTTCCAATTTTTTTATGTCTCTATCTTTCGACTGAGCCATGATTTAACACTGTGATAAGATACAATAGAGATACAAATGTTTCCGTGTGAGACAATAACGAACGCTATCCTTTGTCGCTCGAGACTACAATTCTTTTTATTTCGTCGTCTCGAGGAGACGAGTTTGCTGTACATCCGCTTTAAAAAGAACGTTCCGTGACGACAGACGTGACAATGAGACGTTCCAATTTTCGTCCGTATGCTAATCCCATCGCAGATTTCACTCGCCGGTGCGGAAAAACAAAAGATACGACAGAATTCAGAGAAGCCGAGTCTTTCGACAGTCTGCCACATTCTCGAGCCATTCCGCGTTTCATGATTTTATTAATATAGATAGATACTAGGGCTCAGACAAAAGATTCGAGCATGTTGAATGTTCGATCTATTCGAATAGTTCGAAGTTGAAAATGAGCATCTAATTCGAATATTTCGGACAGTTCGAACAGTTCGAACTTAAGCAGTGATCAGTATGAAATGTCAATTCGTTATGTCTGAAGTTCGGATGGTTCGGACAATAAACAAATATAGTATGCTTTGGAAACAAAAGAGCCGTTTCTCACGAGATCTGAATATACAAACATTACAAAAATGTCAAAAAGAAAAAGTCACGTGTGAGAATATTAATATTAATATAAATAATATATATATATCTATTTATATATATATATATATATGTATATTAATATTATTTAGCATATTAGTTTACCAGAAATAATTTTTTTCGTTTTTTTACTACACTCAAACGTCTTTTTTACATTTAAAAAAAATTTTCGATTTTTTCAACCCGTCACATTAGGAAAGTTATTACACATGTACAATAACGTCACAATACATATAACTTAGTGTAATTGAATATGCATATTAAATTTAAATAAAATTCCTATATTTATTGATCGTCCTACAAATATCCCAAGCCATCCTGAACATATTCAGATTGATTACGATTTGTGATGTCTGAGTTCGAAATGTAATAAATTCGAACTTTCAGCTCTGAAGTGGGTTAAAATAGTTCGAACAGACATTCAGTCCGAACTATTTAACGTTCGAACTTGAGATTCGAACTGTTCGAAGTGTCAAATCGTCTGACGTTTCCGAGCTTGATAGCATCTATTAGATACTATCAAGCGAATCGATCGATGTGGAATCCTTACGGTAGATGAAGCATTTCTTGCCAGTTTTTATTTCGATCCCTCTTCGTGGCGGAACGTTTTAATTCCTCACTAATTAATTAATTAATTAATGGAACGAGCGTTATAACGTAGCATTACGTCTTCAATTGTGCAAATGATACGTTCTATCGTGATGCTGATAATGCGACACGAGAGAGATAGTCGCAAGGTATTATTTCAATTCTTTGAACGTAATGTTATTTTCATTGCTTTATCACGCGCGAATGCAAACCGTAAACGATCTCATCTTGTGAAATAACATTCGAAAATGCTTTACGATCTTCGATAATTTGCGTATTATTTGCCATCGATCTGCCGGAATTCGTGCGGATATCTTGTTCAGCTTCTAAAATCCCTCGCTTTGCGCATCTCGCTCCGTCGTAACTCGTCGACTGCGACGTGTTTGTTTAGCGGCTTGTTTGCGTATTCAACATTCAGAGTCAACAATTGCGTATGCATCGCTTTAAATACGTGATTTCAGGTCGCCCGCGTTACGCGCACGTGCGACTCGCGCGATGGTAAGCGGCTTAGCTGCATCATGAGAAGGAAAAAAAAAGAGGAAAAAAGAAGAGGAAAGAAGAGAAAAGAAGAGAATAATCTGCATGTCGCAAGTATTACAATCTCCGCATGCCGCGTCGCATTTGTGTGTTCCACCATCATCGTCTCTCCTTTACTTCGCTTTGTTTCACGCACGTGTGCGCATTTTGTCACGCATCGAGAATTGAATATTGACGAAAGATGTTTCTCTATTGTCTCCCGTCACACATTTTCACGCGTGGAAAACGCAAGTAGAAACATTTATAATGACTGCGCTCAGCAGAGAAAACTAATCAGTGAGCGTCCAGTGATTTTTTAATACGACGATTGGTTCTTGCCTTTAGTTTTTCTGCAGGATCTGAGAGTAGAAACCAATCATATTAAAGAATCACTGAGCATAAATTGATCAGCTTTCTCTGTTGAATACAGTCATTGGGTGCATTCAATACTATAACCGTTCACTGAGCGTTCAGTGAGCTCTTATATCTAATTGGTGTATATTTTTAGATCTGATGGAATATGCCAATCAGATGCAAGAGCTCACTGAGCGCTCAGTGAGCGGTTGTAGTACTGAATGCACCCAATGGTTGCGTTCAGCAGAGAAAGCAGTTTTGCGACTGTTGTAAAATTCTTAAATGTGATTGATTTATACATTTAGATCCAATGAGGAACTAAGGGCAAGACCAATCATATTAAAGAATTTTACAACAGTTGCAAAGCTGTTTCCTCTGCTGAACGCAGTCAATGCAAATCTTATGTATCCGTATTTATTTAGCGAATGTCTCAGTTTAAGAACGCAATCGTTAGTCTGACTATCTTTCACCTGTCTATCTAGAAAAAGCGTAAATTATTTGCTAAAACTCGGCTTCAATCTTTACAAATAATCACTATATCATTTACAATGTGAACGAGTTATTTTAAAAAGGGGATAAAGGCGAGGGAGGTAAATCGATAATTGATCTTCTGTGAAGGATAAAACTCCCACGCCCCTCTCGCCATTTCTCTTTCTCTTATACTAAAACGATAGGCTTAAGCGATTTTGTATAATTTACTTGTCGAGAGATTATAGATTATGTAGTATAAGGAACTTAATTATTGAATTTTGCTAATAAGATTTGTTCAACAGTATTGGAGGAGTTAAAAAATATAATTTTATATCACAATATATTTTTATATTAAAAAGAATATAGATGGAAATATGCGGATCTTATCAAATAACAAATGTCGGTGAATGAAAATCTTAATTTTAACATTTTTTACATGTCCCAGGAGATCCACTCTAAATTTTAAGTTAAAGTAACTCATTCGTCTTGTGTTATTTATTAACGAACTAGTAATGTTAAATAATTGACAAATACTTTACATTTGTATTTGTTATTTTGACTTTAGGGATGATTTAAAACTAATATATAAAATAAGTAGAGTACATAGAAGAGTAGTTGCAGTAACTCGTAAGAAAATGTTAATAAAACATTTTTGTTCGTATAATGTGAATGAAAAAAATTCTTAGATGTTAAATTGACTTTGAGATATATAGTTTAATTGAAACAATTGTGTTAAAAACACTCAAAATAATATTCCATTTTTAATTGACATACGCAATTGTTAAGTTAGAAAGGTGACATGAATCTAACACATCAAAAAATTACAAAAATAATAACATATCTCTCAGTCGTATGTTGATTTTACATTGAAGTAATAATCAAAATGTGGTAACACAAGAAAAATTCTACATATGGACGCACGATTTTTTACTGTGTATATAGAATATTTTATCAACCTTTATTTAAGTATGAATCATTAAAAAGAATAATGAAAATTGAGACATAATGTTGGAATATCAAAAATATCCTACGCGAATGATTATTAATTACGTTTAAAAGATGATTGTACTAGAGATGCCACAAAGCAAAACGCGAAATGTACGGCGATACCCGTTTGTCAAAATCATGTGAAATACGAATAATTGAATAAACCGTGAATATTTTTCATACGCAATAATTGGGTATCTAAACGGCGCTCGGGCAACACTGGCAACAGCCGAACAGCGAGGGGAAGTGTCGCGCGGCGAAAAGCGTGGGGGAGAGGGCCGCGCGGCGCCGGTGATCGACTACGTCATCACTTCGGTATGCGCTCGGCGACCACGGGGCGAGGCGGACGTGTAGCACGAGGGTGCCGCACATTAATCTACGAAAATGAGGTATTCATGAACGCAAATTGATGATTAATTATATAAGGATGCTCAAATAGTAATGTTGCTCAAAAATAAAGTATACTAAAGTGTACTAAAGTATAATAAAGTGTACTAAAAGTTACATCTAAATCTTTATTACTCTCTTTGATGATTTACATTCAAATAAAGATTAATAATAAGTTGTACATTCTTTAAATAAAAATAAGTGCAAACATTTTTTTAATTATAAAACAATTTGGAATTAATATAATCAGTATAAATACACAGTAAAAAATCGTGCATCCATATGTATAGAATTTTTCTTGTGTTACCACATTTTGATTATTACTTCAATGTAAAATCAACATACAACTGATATGTTATTATTTTTGTAACATTTTGATGTGTTAGATTCATGTCACCTTTCTAACTTAACAATTGCGTATGTCAATTAAAAATGGAATATTATTTTGAGTGTTTTAATACAATTGTTTCAATCAATATATCAATTCAATCTATATATCTCAAAGTCAATTTAACATCTAAGAATTTTTTCATTCGCTTTATATACGAACAAAAATGTTTTATTAACATTTTCTTACGAGTTACTGCAACTACTCTTCTATGTACTCTACTTATTTTATGTGTTAGTTTTAAATCATCCCTAAAGTTAAAATAACAAATATAAATGTAAAGTATTGTGTCAATTATTTTACATTACTATAGTTCATTAATAAATAACACAAGACGAATATGAGTACTTTAACTTAAAATTTAGAGTGGATCTCCTGGGACATGTAAAAAATGTTAAAATTAACATTTTCTTTTTTACTGTGTAGAATTCATATTATACATTTACATATATAACTTAGAGATATCTAAGGGCGGTATTCATAGTCCGTTCTTGTTTCAAGACTGTTTCAAGTAATGTCTTAAGACTCTAATACGAACCTCTAATTCGTGACTTCTTAAAATTGTATTTAAGACGGTCTTGAATATAACACTGAGAAAAATGTCCGTTCAAAAAATAACAAACAGATATTTCCGATTGATTTTGATCGGATTTATAAGACTATCCGATCAAATTTATCGGATTTACAGGACTATCCGATGAATTTGATCGGATAGTTTTATAAATCCGATAAAAATCAATCGGAAATATCTGTTTGTTACTTTTTGAACGGATAAAGCCTGGAAATTTTTCTCAGTGAAGCTCTGACTATGTATACCCGTCTAAGATATAGATGAGCTGTGTGCGTACGAATTCAAGAAATAAAACAAATCGTATAATAAAGCATCGTGTAATATTCATCGGAGAATATTAACGTAACGAGTAGATTATTTTACTGCTTTGTAATACGCGTTAACGTTAATATTTCGACAGACGGTTGGCGCGCGACCTTGGGGAGGGGATGGCACGGGGCGGCACGGAGCGACGCGTCATAATTATGCGTATAGTTACCGCGCAGTCATTCCCTAATTACCGCTCGTACAGGTAGGTAGCCGTGTCGCGTGCGACTCTTTTTCACGTTACTTTTTGAAATCTTTCTCGCATAGCATGTCTAATATAATACGAAACGTTGTTATTTATAAATAATTAATCATACCAGTAATCGTATTATGTGAATATTCATAAAATACAACATTTCGTATTGTACCTAGCACTTTTTGCGATTATTATATGTTTGAAAAAGAAATGTGAAGAAGAGCGGCACGCCACACAGCTATATAACTTGTCTGTACGAACGGTATCACACGAGTCATAAAAAAGCAATGTTAATACGAATACTCTCATGCAAATAACACAATTCCTGCTTTTACAATTAATGTAGTTTAATAATTTAGTTAATTTTTTGTGTACACCTTTCGTTTATGATCCCTTTAAAAATTAACCGTAATTTTGGAAATAATTATCGGTAATAAAAGAAACATTTATCTTTTTTATTAATCTCTAGCCTATTTCATTTATTATCTATGTTACTACCCAATTACTGTGCGATCGGTTAACATTTAGAAACGAATATCAAACATACGTCTGCAATTCGCAATGAGAACGAATTGCAGACGTGTGTTTGATATTCGTTTCTAAATGTTAACCGATCGCACTGTAATTGGATAGTAACATAGATAATAGCTATATATTATATTTTTCAGATTATCTTCCCTCTCACGGGTACGACACCTTAACGTGGTGGGAGGACTCAGTACCCAGAGGATATTTACACGAAAAGAACGGTTTTTCTCAACTATCCAAAAATTTTCGGATATATCCGAATGTATATCCAGATAAATTTTTAGATATTGAGTAAAATGGTTCTCTCCGTGTAAAAATCCAACGGGGAAGCTAACGTACCCTCGTCGCCGATTGAAAAGTGAACGAACCGCAGCCGGTTCGTCGCGTCGTGCGTTTCGGGAGTGCCTTTCAAGTTATCGGACTCAAGTTATAGTCCGCGCGCGATTATAGTTTATTATTCGCGAGTGTGTTACGCGAGTGTCAATCATATTCTGAGAGGAGGAGGAGGAGGAGGTCTGGGACAGACATCAGGCACCGGTGGAGCAACCTTGTGGTAAATATTATTTTTTATTTGTGTAAAATTAACCTTTTTTGCTTGTTTTTATATTATTTTATTTGACAATGATTTAAAAATGATTATTTTTTAATCATTGTTAAATAAAATGATTTAAATAATTATATATTCTATATAATATGGTTTTATAAAATAATTACCTATATATTGTCTAAAGTAATTTTCAATTTCAATAATTACATATATTCTCTCTAAAATAATTATATATGTATTCTCTAAAGAAGATCTTAGTAAAAATAAATGTATAAAATTTTATAGTGATTTTTAAGTCTATAACTCTCTTTTTATTTAAATTAGATAAAAGGAGAGTTACATAAATTTAGATAAAATAATTATACATATACTCTCTAAAATTATTATATATATTTTCTAAAGATCTTAGTAAAAATAAATTTTTATAAAATTTGAAAGTGATTTTTAAGTTGTTAAAATTAAACAAAAGGTGAGTTATTTAAAAATGACTTTGAAATTTTATATATATAAAAAAAAATTATTTTACAATTTTCAACAAATTAATTTTTGCTAAGATCTTTAGAGAATATATATAATTATTTTAGAGAATATAATAATACATTATGCACCTTAATGAATTTGAGTCGTCGAGTGGTTTACCATTCAGTGCGATTGAATCGCGATCTGTAGATCCAGGTTCTTGATCCCATCTGTGTCCACATACGCGATTTTTCGCGTTTAAGGAGGCAAAAATGGCTTTATCGGGGGGTCGATTGTGTATCTTGAAGTGAGGAGAAATTTACAAAAATGAGCAAATTCACTAGAATTTTCATAATTTAATTTGTCAATACCTATAGCTGGCCCCCCCCACCAACCAAATCTTAATAAAAAAATTATGGAATAATGCGCTATTTATACGCTACAATTTTCTTTATCGGCTGTTTTTGACGGGTGGAGTGGACCCCTATTAAGCTGGACCCCCCACCAGCGCAAATCGGGTCCGGACATATTGAAAAATTTAGTGCTCTTTTGTTGCTAATTTGTTGCTCCAGAAAGAA
>NW_017300074.1:383029-388991 GCF_001594075.2 Trachymyrmex cornetzi | reverse complement strand
GCTCGGAAGTTTTTGGCACCAAAATGTTTCTTGTAACGTATACTATCGAAATATACTCATTTCCGATTTTGTTGCTAACTATAACATATGCAAAATAATTAGTTTATCAGAGTCGGCACAGAACGTTTCGACGCAGAACGTATTCTTCCCAAAAGTTTCTCCAAAAATTACATGCGACTTCTCAGAAAAAATACGTAAATTTAAAAAAATTAATATTTTTCATTGATATAATATTCCATCATCTTCTAACTGAAAGTTACATTTCGCAATGTAGCACGAATGTCACCACTCGTTTAGATTGCATATTCGTTATGCTTAGTTTAAGTTGGAACGAAGGTTCTAACCCAGCGAGAAATGACCGACAATTAGATATGTAATTGATATTAAATTGACTTCGTCATGTCAATTTGATACCAATTCAATTAGTCATTTCTTACTGGGCACTTTTTATATCAACATTGTAAGTATCGTGTAATTCAAGGCGTCGTTTCGCCGAGCAATACGCACCAAACGATAATAATGGTGCTGTAAGTGCAGCCAAAGGGCAAAACCGTCATGTCATCAATCGTACAAAATATCGTCATTCCTCGAACTGGCAGCCGCAGGTTCAAACTTAGAAGATCGTCGTCCAGAAAATGCAAGAGCCGACTGTGTCAACGGTGCAAAGCGCTCAAACAAAGCAGTCGCCAGTCGGTCGTCGCTATAACCAATGTCAATTCGCTGATCGCCAAGACGGTCGCTCAGTCGAAACAAACGGCTCCCACAATTTTCAAGTCTTCCGCCAAAGAATCTCAGGCCTCGTATAAAGCGTAGAAAAATCTGTTGACCACCGTCACTACGTCGAACGTAAATGCCATGTAAATATAATATCGCTACATTAGTCTCGCTAGAATCAGAGAAGAAGGGAAAAACGGACCTTCAGCTTATCCTGGTTGCTCCTCAGGAAGAACAAGATAAAGTTGAGAAATCCCCAACTGAAGACGTGAAAAAATTGGACGAAATAAAAGCAGCCACGCAGACTCAAGTTATGGTTTTGCCGACAGAAAGCAGCGATGTCGCGCAAATCTACGTATTGGTGAAGATAGATAAACAAGGACAGATACAACTACTCGATAATAATGGTCCCATTGGAAGAAACTACACAGAATCTGGACAGCACGAGAACCTTACATAGACCTCAGTTCAGGGGGAGGTCAGAACTCTAGACAATATTGTTCTTCAATTCGACTACAATATCTAAATATTGTAGTCAATCATACCGCCTACAGAACCGATATGTTCGCCCTCGGTGACTTACCTGAATCTGAATCTACCGATTATGACATCACTCGAGGCAATCTGCCCATTCAGTCGACGAATCCGACTTTTACACATCGATGATCTCCACTATTTCATCTTTCCTCGAGATCCTGCCGATCACTATTACGAATCCAAACATCTCTTACATATCCGTCACAGAAGAGACACAGATTCAAATCCCCGGTAACTGAATGGCTTTTGCATACTTCGCTACTTACAATGTCGGTATAAGACGTATCAACTCTTACAAACTTTATTCCAATTTAAACTAAATATGACTAGTATGTCAATCAAACGAGTAATGATATTTTTGCTACATTATGAGACGTGGCATTAAGTTAGAGGATGATGTAATTTGTATTAATGAAAAATATTAATTGTAGAATTTACGTATTTTTACTGAGAAGCCACATGTAATATTTATTGGAGAAATTTTCGGGTAGAACACATTCTGTGTCGAAACGTGAATGCTGTATCGCGTGAGGTTGCATTCGAAGACTGAACTGAGAGTGAATGACGCGAAAAAACGTCGTCTAGACTAATCTTTTAAAATATCCTAATACATATTCACCGAAGTGTGTCTGTAAAGGAATGTCACGCTCTGAGATTCTATATACATAGTTTATGGTTTTCTTATTATTCATACATTCTGTATGTACGAGTAATTTTGGTAGAGAAAGAAAGACCTACGCGTATTATCTTGCTTTTTATTGTGTGAAAAAACTTTTTATAAAGGCTTTGCAAAACACATACGTTTTGTAACTGTAAATACAGTAGTTAAATACTGTAGTTCCTATTCCATATAAATTTTATTAATTAGCGTTTTGAATTAAAAATGTATAATATGCCATATACTAACATTTCGTTCGCTTGTTCGTGATCAATATTACTTTGAATTTTTTGTACGTAGCATTTTAATTAATCGTGCAAGTTTTGTTTAACGCTTTAATGCTTTCAAGTTGCTTTACTTAAATACCTGCTTTATTCCTTTCCTTCCCTTCATTCCTTTGGAAATGTAAAAAATTATCAAATAGTTATGATTCATACGTGACTTATTAGACAATTCTTTACATTTCCTCCTGATGGAAGAAACCACCACCTTTCCGCGGTTTCCGTCGAGCAGTAATATGGACATGAATATTGATTTATTATTCAAGAATGTTTATAAAAGAATATAACACACCTGTTATTTATTAAAATTGCATGTGCAGTCGTGTGTGTGTGACTTTGGTTTGTAACATATTGAAATGAGTGAAAATGTTTGTGAAATAGAGTTCTAACACTACACTCCTGTCCACGTTCCTGGCCAAGAGTGGGTTCCTTATTTTCCAAACTTTCAACTTTACAGTGCTTTTTCGTTTATTTTTCTGCGTTAGTTCTTAAACTACCATTTGTATAAATTTTCAGAAAGGCTTGATATTACCCGAAAACACAATCAAAACAATAATATAAATAGAGGAAATATTGGAGGTTATGCCAGGTATAAAGTTATTTGATGTTTACATTTCGCAAACAAACGTTGATTGAAACATTTTGCCAATGTCACTGCGAATGAATATATACAATCAGCAGCTTCTCTTTTGGATGTAACCTCTTGCAGGAGACAAATATGATAACATATTCGTAGTCATGATATTCGCAATGATTGACAGCAGACACACGATAATACTCCATAAATTCCTTATCAACGTTACCCGGTGTTTCACTTGCAGCAGACTTACTGTCGACACGTTCAAATTTTTCTTTTGCAAAAATTCTCTAATTTATAATAATAAACGATGATAATTAACGTAATCTTACTTGCACACGAAGCAGTAGGTCCATCCATAGTTCGATCGGGTTTATGCAACTCCTTGTTGAAAGAATTTAATCGTTTAATGACGTTAGGTCTCGCGTAACGTAATGGCGTGCAAGTAAAGCATGACAAATAAATCTCGTATTTTTGAAAATTTTGTACGCTTTTGTTGTTTAGATATCCGTTACACTCTTTATTTAGGTAAGTTTAATACATTTATTTGACTTCCATAATTAAAAATGTCCAAAAGTTTAACAGAAATACGCTATCATACATCTATAATGTAGTAAATGACGTTAACAGTTGATGATTGTGACCGACGTGGATGCAATCTAGAATGATAAAACATTTATTATCGAGATCGAGCCACGGTCGCTGTATATAACGTGGCGCGGTAAGTACGAAAATATAAAGAGATGTAAAAAAGTTAATTCTTAAATATCAAACTATGAAAAAACAACATCCTTGAGTACGGCATAACCTAGTTTAACTGTCTGTAACTTCCATAAAAGTGAATATATTGCAAACAATTTTTTTTTCAATCAAAACATTAAGGAACATAACGGTATCAAGTTAACGTATGTATCTTTATTAACGAAAAAGTTATAAGCAATGCCAAAATGAATTTAAAAAGTTAGAAAAAAGTCGAATATGCCAAAAAGGAGTTTGAAGGGTCCTCTACATAGAAGTCATAGACAGTCGTGGAGTCTTAAAATCGTCGGAAACTGACAAATTCTAATCGAGTATTCTCCTTATATTTGATTGTGATTGTTTGGTTTCCTATGACTTAAAACTCGACGATCGTCTACGACTTCTATGTAGAGGACTTTTAAGAATTAAGAATATTGATGTTGATGTTACTTATAAAAAAATACTGATTGTGTGAATATCTGCTTTTATTGCGTGTAATGCTATGAATCGTAGGAAATCGTTTAATATTATGAAAATAATATAGATTTTTTTATTGAAATATAGAATATAAAATTGCTCACAAGTGGCATGCGGCGAATGTATTCAGACATGAAACACATAATATATTTTTATATTCTGTTGATTGCATTTATCTAAAGTCATGTCAGGATTGATAACATCTGTCGCAACTCTCAAGTTGAATACATAATGCTTATTCTAAACATTATTGGCACTTGTAAACGACTATTTTTTTGTATAAATAACATATATCACAAATATTGTCATATAACTCATCGCGCGAGACATTTGGAAATAATAAAGATAACATAATTTTTAATCTATGTTGCGTAATGATAACGAGTGAAAAAAACTCGCAACAATACACTGAGAAAAAAATACTGTTAATTCAATTAAAGTCTATATTACGGGCTGTCACTAACATAAGTGATTAATTCATGTATATTTTTATTGACATAAAAGCCTCGATTATTGAAATAATAATTTATGCCTTTATGTATACATGAATTAATCACTTATCTTAGTCATAGCCCGTTTTATAGACTTTAATTGAATCAACAGCATTTTTTTCTCAGTATACATATTTGATAGATTTAACTAATTCTAAAAATGAAACAATTTTATTAATTTCATCACATCTACGCTTCGCATGAGGAAGCCATAACATTATCTCGAAATTTCACAACGTCTAAATCTCTATCTAGAATGTGAACTTCGATAATAATAATTAATATCAAGGCACATCATCGATATTCTGCGGTACAAGAATAACGTATTACATTCAATAATGTATTATACTTTACGTATACATTTTGTACATCTATATATTTAAATATTGACGTAGTTCGTTGTGTAGATTGTGTATACATCATGCGCCTATTAATATCTAAAAATCTAAATTTAATAGAGATACATCTCACCTTATCTACGCTCAACAAAAGATAAATTCGTAGTGTCATACTTTGTCATTATAAAACTTTTCTTTCACCCTTTCGTTTGTTTGCATTCAATCACGGCATTAATTGTATTTTGGCGTAACTAATAGAGTAATTTGTAATTATCTTCAGTTTGTGATCAAGATAATTTAAATTTCAACATTGTAATAAATTAGCAGAATAGCTGAATTAAAACGAAATTTGCAATTTAATTTGTAATTTTTCGATTTTGATCGTTTAATTGTATACTTATGTGTAGAAATAGTTTATTGAGTCAAGGCAAAAAAATAACTTCGCTACACAAAACTTTGCTACACATTTGGCGCACGCGATTTCGTCAGTCTTAACGTACCAAACTGATATTTTATAAAAAACAATATTTAATATCATTCGAGCCGTAGAATTACGTAGAATATAAGGAATGTAACGATTATAATAAGTCTTTTATTCGCAGAGCGAGAAAGAGCATGTCAGTATTTTTTGCAAAGGAATATACGATTTATACGGTGTGTAATCTATCTTAAAGAGTTATTCTACGCATTTTTTAATATTTGGTTTAGTATTTGATGTTTCATCTATCATTTACACAAGACACATGTGTCTAAAAGAATTTACATTTCAATTCAACAAATATACGATTAAAGAGATTTATATATCATTTGTACGTTTATTATAGGAATTTATTATTACTGAGCTAGGAAAATCGATTGAAATTCTTTAATTTTTTTTATGTAACTGCCACATTTACGTTTAAAAAATTATCTGTGCATGCAATATGCTCATTCGTATGTACATTCGCGATTATTATAATTACGTGATTTTTTAAATATTTTTTTTGCGTTTCATGCAGTATTATTTATAATGCTAATTATACATTAATATATGTGTGCATATAAAAAAAAATTTGATGTGAATTTGCTTACACTGAGAAAAATTTCCGGGCTTTATCCGTTCAAAAAGTAACAAACAGATATTTCGGATTGATTTTGATCGGATTTATAAG
>NW_017300074.1:380745-382982 GCF_001594075.2 Trachymyrmex cornetzi | reverse complement strand
AATCCGATAAATTTGATCGGATAGTCTTATAAATCCGATCAAAATCAATCGGAAATATCTGTTTGTTACTTTTTGAACGGACATTTTTCTCAGTGTACGATTATGCATATGTGCACTTATAAAACATTCTGTCCATGTATATGTTTCTTACATTCTACTAATGTAAGACATATACATATTTTAGGACAATGCGCCAATCGTTGTAATGGAGCTGAGACACATATAAAAATTTACTTTGTAAATGTCCTGCAGCAGCCTTTTTATGTGTCAAATTGCTCCACGATTGCACATTTTCATACATTGCTTCAGAGAATTCCAAATTCTCCCTGCAGAAACGTTCAGTAGAGTTTTGCGTACAAACGACGATCGCCTCTGACGTTAGGGTCTTCATTATTGCTACTTGTTTTATCCATATATACCATTTCCGTTTTCTTGTCAGACGATTCGTCTACCGCCTTTTCCGTGGTATCCTATAAAACATCGCACATGTAAGTTGTGATAAAAATGCCCTTCAAAATATTCTCCTTCCAACCGCAGAAATAATTAAAAAGTTTTAAGAATCATATATATACCGTTGTGGGTGCACGCCTTTTCTTCTTGAAATGTAGGAACAGTATAGTACCAATTAAACCTAATCCGATGACTATCATAGCTATACCGATACTCAGCATCACAGTTGGAAGTGCTAGTAATTTTTTTAAATTAGAAGCCATCTCCTCGGGAATTTGTACTTTCAGCTCGAACCAAATCATTGGTATGTAGATCTTAGGTACATTGTTGAAGATTCTAAACAAATCAGTTTTTTCTTTTCATTTAACCCGGCGTCATTGTGGTGCTAAAATGTTATACGGAGGTGAATCATGATAACCCGAATTTTTTTTTGGTCTATTCTCACAATATCAACAATGGTTTTAGAAAGTCTTAGCTTCAGCTACAGGGCGGTTAGTTAAAATCTACGAAATATGTAAGAAAATATAGATGTTTAAAAATGTCTCGGGTTATTATGACCTAGCCACAATGATGCCGAGTTAATTACATAGCAAGAATGATTTTGCTCAAGTATCTAAAAATTTAGATATATATATACAAATCTGAAAATAATTTTGTTGGATTGTCAAAATAATTAGGATAGAGAAAAACATTTCTTTGGATGTAATAAATTTTATTGTATCCAAATAAATTTGTTATTTGGAATGGTCCAAACAAATCAATGTTTGGATCAATAAGTGCGATTGTTTGAATTTGAAACAATGTATATCTTTGTCTTAAATACATTTGAACAGATAGTATTTATCTTCAATATTCACGTGATCAGCTGTACGGCACAAACATAATTGATGTAGCACATAGCATTGCTCGTTTAATCCTGTTGTTAGACGTATAAGCCATTGTTTCCATAATTTCGGTCAAAAAATGTAATGATTATTCTAAGAAAGCAATTATTTGCATGATGGAATAACCTAATCTCTTTGAATATATTTTGCCATTTTCAAATAAACAATTTGTTTCATTGTTTGTATTCATTGTGACCAAATAATATATTATTTAATTGAAAAATATTACTTCAGATAATGTTATTTCTGTCAAACAATAGAGATTTCTCAATGAAACAACAAAATTTTTATTCAAATAAATAATATTTCGTACAAGCATATGTTGTTTCAATAAAACAAATTTTAGTCAAATAAATAGGAATACTAAAAATAAATCCAAAGAAACCTTTTTCTCTGTGTATGTAAGGAATTAAATCACGATGAGCAAAACTGCGAACAAATTTGGACATTCTAGCATCCACATTAAATAAAATTTACTTTTAAATCTGTATCTAGCTTAGATACTCTAGCAAAACCGTTCTTCTCGTATGGATAAAATTAGATACACGTGCACTGAGAAAATATCCAGTGCTTTTGATCGGAAATAATCGTCCTAGTGCTTTCTCCGATCAATTTCGATTGGATTCAGGATTATCCGATGAAGTGACAAACACCTTTCTCCAATCAAATGTAATTTCTGATTACATGAGAACGGAATATGAATCGTCATATGCGTAGCCGTTAAAATTTCATCGGATAAACCTACAACTTGATCGGATATTAGACTTGAACGGATAAAAACAGAGTATTTTATCTGATTAGGTTTGATATCCAGCTCTATAAAGCTAGCAGGACTAAATCGGCAGAATCAAATCGGACCTATCGAAATTTTTAGTACTCATTTTGTACTAAATTGTACCATTA